>NW_027500367.1:0-50881 GCF_021521415.1 Bidens hawaiensis
CGGCATGTTCCGCCGCCTTTGGTCGGGGTGTGACAGAATTCGCGTTGATTCGCCGCTACAACACCCGGATTTTAGCGTCCGATTTTACCGTGCAACGCACGGGGAAATCGCTAGTTACATTAAAAATAGTTTTGTAGTGCTTAACCTGTCTATTTTATCACATCTACTTTCATACAACACAAAAGTAAAACCAAAACATTCCTACCACCTATAAAATAAATGAACACAACCAAACTTTAACCTTAACCTTGCTTACACTCGTTCAACATTTCTATACCTAAAATATTGTGACCATCTCAAAGGTCTCCTGCACTTATAACCTTTACTTTATCAATTCTAAATTACATTATGAATTAAAAATCCAACCATCACAAAGTTCATTGACACTTAACACAACTTATGAAGTTCAACAATCACTATTTATAACATAATCATTTGTACATTAAACTGTATCATATGTTAGCATAATATTTTTTTCATATGGAGAATAAAATTTTCCCCAAGTTAGCTCTTCTTTCACTCTCTTTCTTGTATCTCTTTGTGATTTCACGGGCGGTGGTATCGAATGGGATCGGTATAAGCTATGGCCGGCTAGGAAACACCCTTCCGTCTCCAGCCAGATCCATTGAACTCCTACAAAACATGAATGTAGGTCGAGTCAAACTTTATGACGCTGACCACGAAATACTCCATCTTCTATCGGGAAAGAATATTAGTGTCGCGGTCACAATTGCAAATGACGAAATCTCAGGAATCGCTGCAAATCAACACCTTGCGGAGCAATGGGTGTATGAACATATCCTAGCTCACTATCCCAATACTAAAATTCAGTTCGTGCTCGTTGGCCATGAAGTTTTCAGCTCCATTAGCACAGATCAAGATAGGCAAATAGCACGCGATCTTGTGCCTGCCATTCGACGGATTAAGAGCACGATCAAAGCGCAAGGGATTCACAACATTAAAGTATCAACACCTCTTGCAATGGACATGATGGGAATAACATTTCCACCTTCAAATGGAAGCTTTAAGCCCGAGATACACGAACTCATGGTACCGTTGCTTAAGTACATAAACGGGACAAAATCATATTTCTTCGTAGATGTTTATCCTTACTTCGCATGGTTCGAAAGTCAAGTCATGAATCAAACAAGCATAAACCTTAATTTTGC
This sequence comes from Bidens hawaiensis, assembly GCF_021521415.1. Taxonomy (NCBI): domain Eukaryota; kingdom Viridiplantae; phylum Streptophyta; class Magnoliopsida; order Asterales; family Asteraceae; genus Bidens; species Bidens hawaiensis. The sequence continues at coordinate 1,170 of NW_027500367.1, forward strand.
ATTACTTAGAAGTGTAAATGAGACCTACACCGACCCATATACCGGGCTGGTGTACACGAATCTCCTAGACCAGATGCTTGACTCAGTGGCTTATGCAATGGCTAAACTTGGATATGATGATATAATGCTTGCTATTTCGGAAACAGGCTGGCCACACGCAGGCGAGTCTGGTGCAACTCCAGCAAATGCAGCTGAGTACAACAACAATCTCATAAGGAAAATGTCTGCGGTCCCAAGTGCTGGAACTCCGGCCCGACCCGGGGAGGTTATGCCAACTTTTATATTCTCATTGTATGATGAGAATCAAAAATATGGTCCAGCTACTGAAAGACATTGGGGCTTGCTAAAACCTGATGGGAGCCCTGTTTATCTAGTGAACATAACTGGGAAGAGTATAGCTGATTAGATATACAAGTGATTCGGTTATCGTTCATCGTCGAATAATTCATAGTAATCGATGCAATATAGTCACTAGAAGTAGTTTATTCACTTTCATACATTGATGTAACAGTTTTATAACATTGTTGTATTGGTTTACCATTTTATATATTTGATACATTTATTATGCATTCTTTTTTTCAGCTGTATATAAGTTTTGATAACCATCCCTTAAACTTTAAAAATAAAATTATTTTGTTTTAATTAAATAGAGATCACATGCAATCTTTACTCTACACCTACTTGCATTAAAATCACCACACTTGCATTTCACAGGATTTAAGCCCACAACCATTTAATTAGGGAGTATAGCACCATACCACCCGAATTTCCCCTTGAACCAACAAAAACATATGAGCAAACTAGTTTGATGTTATTTTTTTATGTATATAACATATACATTTGTAAGTATAAACACATACTTAAAATACATATTTAACAAGTCATCTTTTTTTTTTCTTTCTTTTGAACGACCAACGAACCTCCAAATGGGCTCCTGACTAAATTCATTACATCGGGATACACTCGCCTTTTGATCAGGAGAAACCATCACCTAACGCCAACACCTGTAAACACTCGCTCGAAGGTACGACAGTGCGGCGAGATAAAACCTGTTTGATTCAAGGATCCAGCTAGTGAACGTCAACTACTTACCTAGTCTCCCATCATCACCCAATACCGTCAAAACTAAATAATGGAAGCACGAATGAAACCTGAATCACATAAAACACCAAGTCTCTCTCTTACCACTTTACTTCCACGACTACTAGAAAACTAGATCAGCATAGAGAAAAATAAAATGTAAATCATAGGAAAATAAAATCGTTGGTTGAAACCAATAATTGTCTTCATAAAAATGAATATTTTTTTTAAATAAATAAATTTGTCTTGACTTATCGGGCAATGTATATATATAATAATATTAAATTAAATGGTAACCGAATTTCTCCACATCTACAATGCCGAAACCCCTGCCGGATGCTACAATGTTATCATTTTCAGTTTCTTTGTAATATTCAAAGCTTCACACACTAAAAATTCATACACACAGCATGATAGATACGATACTACTTCACAGAGGTCTCTTCAGTCCTTTATTATTAATTCAACCTCCTAATTCCATGTCGGTTACAGCATTAAACGCCATCGTTTCACCATCATATTATCACGTCAACGGAAAAGTCAACGCCGGACGTTTATTTTTCGGTGCTCGTGATCGTGTCCGTCGGTGTCGAGTTTATTCCGAATCTAAGGTGTCCGAATTACTCTACTCTTTTTATGATATGATTAATTAATTTGTGTGATTACTTTTGATGTTATATTTTTTTATTTTTATTTATATTTGTTTCCTCCATTATTAAAATAACTAGGTTACTTTAGAGTTTATAGGCTATGAATTATATACTACAACTATTAGTTAATTCAAGAAGTCTCTGTTATTGGTAAATAACTTGACCTGATGTAACCGTTAGATCGCGACTGATGTTAGTGATTTGAAGCTGATTATATTTAGATTGACCTGTTAGATCTGGTAATTTGACAACTGCTAGACTCGAGCTCGGCTCGTTTTGACTTACGAGTGCTCAAGCTTGAGCTTGACTCGGCTCGTTTTGACTTACGAGTGCTTGAGCTTGACTCGGATTGTGAGTTGTTTTTTCAAGCTCGAGCTCGGCTTGTTTATACTTATTAATTAATATACATTTTAAATTATTGTTATGTCTAGTAAGCTTTTAATATTATAGGCTAAGAATTTTATAGTACAATATGCACAAGGGGGATTGGTTAATTCACGAACTCTGTTATTAGTAAAATTTACCTATCTATGCCAAAAGGACAATTAGGTCATTTTTGTTCAAATTTTGATGTCAGTGATTTGAAACTCACCTGTTAGGTTTGGTAATTTGAAACACAAATTGTGTTTTCTCGAGCTTGAGTTTTTCGGCTCGTTTTGACCTCTTTTTTCTAAAGCTCGGGCTCGGCTCGTGAATCATTTTCTCAAGCTCGGGCTCGGTTCGTTTATTATTTATTAATTTATATACATTTTTTAATTATTTTTATATATTTGAGAAAAACTCGAAACAAGCCCAAGCTCGGTGCGAGCTCGTGTACAGTAACTTAAACGAGCTAAAGCTTGGCTCGAGCTCGGTTGTGTATTGTGATTCGAAAACTGGTGTTCAAGGTCCAAACACCGATTGTGTTTTGTGCTCAAATAGTAAATTAGCCATGTTAAGTCTAAGTGTCTGATGCTATTGATTGAATTTGTATAATATTAAAGGAAGAGTAGCCGTATGTGTTTAAAAATGCAGCAGGTTTTACCTCTTTTTTTTCCATTTCAGTTCCTTTTTAGTTTCATGACTGTTTCTTAGAAGTTTATAAGGAATATATAGTAAGCTTGTATTCATGAAGATACGGATATTTTTAATATAATTCTGACTTTAGGCAGAAGAAAAGCAAGTGAGAAAGTATTCACCTCTTCTTGAAAGTCCTTATCGGTCAGAAAACAATGTATCAACTGCAGAATTGAAGGTAATTCCTGACATTTGGAGGTATGCAGCAGAAAAGTTTGGTGATCGGGTTGCATTGGTTGACCCACATCATGATCCGCCTACAAATATAACTTACAAGCAGGTCTTCTTCTCATTTACCCTTTTTTTTGCATATCTAATCTCTTTTCTTTTTAAATGTTTCATTCTTGCCCATTGGCGAGGTTCATTTGGTTCCTCTCCTTTTATCTTAAACAGACAATTTTCCTTTTTCGTGCAACTAACCTGAACCTTCACTTTTTTGATTATGAAATTTGTAGGTGGAGCAGGACATTTTAGACTTCTCTGAAGGTTTAAGGGTGATTGGAATCAAGCCATGCGAAAAGCTAGCACTTTTTGCTGACAATTCTTGTCGATGGCTTATTGCTGATCAAGGTGGATTTCATTATGATAATAACTAATTCTTGTAGTAACTTTATATCTGGAATGCTTTTATATTATAACTGATCCATATTCAATGCATGATTATTTCTTCTTATTCCTTATATCATAACCTTGAAATTACAAGCTACATGTGTAATTTAAAATTTATGTCGTGCTAACAAGTCAAATTGAGAAATTGAATGTCTAGTAACGCTAGCAAGTTTGGGTGTAGGTATTATGGCCACAGGAGCAATAAATGTTGTGAGGGGATCTAGGTCATCCGTGGAAGAATTGTTACACATTTACAATCACTCTGAAAGGTTCGCATAGTTATTCCCACTTTTACTTTTTGATAATCAAGTGGTTTATTTCAAATTTCAAACCTGATTTAATTTCGATTGATTTAAGTGTATAGCAAGTATAAACTGTATAAGAACTACTGTAAATAGATAAAGAAGTTATGTTATCTTGCAAAAAGATCATGTTAAATAATTAGCTGAGATAGCAACCTGCAGTCAGTTATGCTTCAGAATAGCATGAGGTTATTCTTTTGTATTATTTTCATAACAGTGTTGCACTTGCTGTGGACAATCCTGAATTATATCACCGGATGGCAGATGCCTTTAATTCTAAGGCATCTGTTAGATTTGTTATTCTACTTTGGGGGGGAAAATCATCCATATATAACCATGTGAAGGAGGGAATTCCTGCTTATACGTACAAGGAGATTATAGATATGGGTCATGAAAAGCGCGCGGGTTTTGTTGATTCACATGATGCCTGTAAGTCAATTTATAATATCTACTAGCTTCGAGTTATTGTTAGAAAAGGGTTGTGAATTTTGAGTGAGAAACATCTGTATTCTAGAGCTAGTTCTGAATAGTAGGAGCTAACATTTGAAGTCTGAAAGCATATTCATTAAGACTTTTTGGAAAGTGAATTAACTGATAATTGAAAATACAAGTTTTTGTGTGTGTGTGTGTGCTGATTGAGAGAGAGAGAGAGAGAGAGAGAGAGAGAGGGAGGGAGAGGTAGAGCGAGTTATGCTTTATGTAATTTACTGGAACAGCACATTTTACTGACTTGTGAATCTTTAGATGAAAAGTATGTTTATGAGCCCATCAAGTCTGATGATGTTGCTGCTCTTATATACACAAGTGGGACCACTGGCAACCCAAAAGGAGTAATGCTTACACATAATAATCTTCTGCACCAGGTATAAATGTGTATCTTTTGTGAGGAAGTTCTGTCAAAATTAGAGATGGAAATTTGACCCAAGCATATTTGTATTTCTACCTTCAGTCAAAACAGTTTGCATCTATTATTATTGCATCCCTTGAATGATCATATTTTCATGTTAGGATATTCTGCTTTCATACTTCTCCAGGTTCATAATTTGTTCGACATCGTCCCTGCTGTGCCCGGGGATAGATTTCTAAGCTTGCTTCCACCTTGGCATGCATATGAACGTGCGTGCGAGTATTTTATATTTTCTTTGGGAATTGAGCAAGTATACACCAATATCATACACTTGAAGGTATTTTCAGATTTTTGTTGGAATTCCTTATATACAGATAATAGAATTTATATTATACCATGCTATTGTCCTGTGATCCTGAAATATGCTGTATTTCCTTAAAATAAGTAATTATTCTTCCACATTTGCTGATTATACACCCACTCTGTTCACATGCCTTATAATACACAGTTGTTGTTGTAGGATGATTTGCGGGAATATCAGCCACAGTATATGATTTCTGTTCCTTTAGTATTTCAAACTCTGTACAGGTAAAAGCAATGCGATATATTTTATTTGCTGACTTTGCTTAAGGATTTAATCAAATGGGGTATTAGAAGGACTAAAAAAAATCTTCATATATTATGCTTTTCTTGTTCAATTATTGAAATATGGTTCCTAATCTGCAGTGGGATCCAGAAACAGCTATCCACCAGCTCAGCTATCCGTAAGTTAATTGCATTATCATTAATAAGGATCAGTATGGCATACATGGAGTTCAAAAACATCTATGAGGTTCAACCTTCAGCATCCTATTGACTTTTGACTTCTATTGTTTAGTGTTCATGTAGAGGTGGCAAGATGGTGGGTTGGGTAATAAATCGGTTCAGGTTGAAACTGATTATTTTTGGACAGTTTCTGTAAATGGTAACATTCACATTCATATATGCTTGAAAGTCGTCCAAAGTCCTTTTTAAAAAATGCATACAACCTTGTAAATGGTGTTCTCAATGACTGAATTATTATTGTAATTATATTGTTTTGGTAAATAATTAGTCCGTTAGCTATTGAGAAAATGAGTTAAATATCATTAAAGGTGATCTGCTTCAAACAGCACTAAATCTTGTCTAGTGTAATAATTTTTTTTTACATTTAAGAAGTTACCTTTACTTATTCGATAATCTTATATTCTAGTTTCTTTTCATATTCACTTGTAGGGTAAGTGTTTGTCAAGAAATCAGAAGCGACCTTCTTACATTGCTGCAATATTAGACTGGTTATATGCACGGGTTGTTGCTGCAATTTTGTTACCATTGCATTTATTGGCAAATAAAATTGTATACAGTAAAATCCACGCATCTATTGGGATTTCAAAGGTTTTATATACTACTCTTCTCATGCCCCTTCAGTTTTTTCAAGTGTTTTGAGTGAAAACACATTTTATTTATATGCTTCAAGATCTGAACACTTTTGTATAGCTATTTACTGTTGTTGAGAATATTACTGATCAGGATATCTGTTACATTGTACAGGCTGGAATATGCGGAGGTGGTAGCTTGCCTGTACATGTTGACAAATTTTTTGAGGTTAAAGCTTAGATTTTTAAATATTACCAGTATTGATGGCAAATTTGACCCCTTTACTTATGCATCAGTCAATTTGGGTTGTGTTTTATCATAATCGGGTCAATAGAAAGTTTAGCTAAATGGCTAACATGTCAAACGAGTCTATTTTAATTCATACAAGATCGCAAATCCTTCCATTCAATGATTCCGATGATTATCATAGTAACAGTTTTTTTTTTGTTTTTTGTAATCCTAGCTGATGTGTTACTCATATACCAAAAAAAAAAATTGTGTTGGAACAAAAACGTTTTTTTGAGTCGAGCTAGAGATGTACATCTTTTGTTCTTTTTCCAAACCGGTTGCTGGAACTGGTTTGAGAAAGTCTAAAGGATTGGGTTTGACTTGATCAGGATTGACCGGATGCTGATGTCTTTACAGGCAGTTGGCACAAAAATCCAAGTTGGGTATGGATTAACAGAGTCATCTCCTGTTGTAGCTGCCAGACGACCACATTGCAATGTAAATACACCAATCTAACTGACATTATAATAGTATTATTTTTTTTTCTGTAAGCTGGAACTATATGACATCATAAATGTGACGTTTGAAGGTTCTTGGGTCAGTCGGGCCTCCAATTCGACACACAGAAATCAAAGTTGTAAACGAGGAAACGGGTGAAGACCTTCCTCCGGGTTCAAAGGGAATTGTCAAAGCTAGGGGCCCACAGATCATGCAGGGTTATTACAAGGTACCTCAAAAAAATTATATAATGAATTTTTTTTGTTTTAACTTATAGTGATTAAATGTCTTCATCTTTTCATAAATAGAATCCAATTGCAACAAACCAAGCTATAGATGAAAATGGTTGGTTAAACACTGGAGATATTGGCTGGATTTCCCCTGTTCATTCAGTAGGACGAAGTCGTAATTCCGGTGGCTTTATTGTTCTTGAAGGACGTGCCAAGGATACAATTGTCCTTTCAACAGGTAATTATGACATGATATTTTCTTTTTGTTTGCATTTTCTTATTAGGTTGAATATTTTTAATAGGTGAAAACGTTGAACCGGAACAGCTAGAAGAAGCTGCCATGAGAAGTAGTTTGATTCAACAAATAGTTGTCATTGGCCAGGTAACACCCGACTAAATTTGGCGGGTCGATAATAGGGCCAAACGGGTCACCATATTTTCATTTATTTTATAAATAACTAATGAGTTTGTTGGCATTTACATACGGATAATACTTATTTACATGTGTGATATCACAAATGAAAACCAGGATCGACGTCGTCTTGGAGCTATCATTGTTCCAAACAAAGAAGAAATTATGCTGGTATCAAAAAAGTTGTCGGGTTCAGATTCTGATGCGGTTGAACTTACCAAGGTGAAAATAGCTGGCTTGTTATCAGAAGAGCTTCGAAAATGGTAATAAAAACTATTCGTTGCGTGATCAAATGTTTCAGGTTGGCGGATTGTTGAACCCGAACACAACCCATATATTTGTTCATGTCAAAGACATCAACCCTAACCTGAACACAGTTAAAATCGTGTATCCCAAACATGACCCATTTAATACGTTTATCTAAAAGAAAACAACTCGGCGGGCTGTAATCAATCTGTAAAAGCATTGATCGGGCTGTTGGGTTGTAATAAATGGATTAAATGCGTTGTAAACAGGTTGGTGGTTGACATGTTTAATTAAACGGGTTGATGGGTCAACCCATTTAACTAAATGGGTTAAACAGATCAACCTGATATCGCGACCCATGACCTGCTTATTTTCGGGTTGTATAACTGGATTCATCTCTTGATACAGGACCTCAGATTGCTCTTTTCAGATCGGGCCTATTCTCGTCATTGATGAGCCTTTTACGGTAATATGCCTTCCTGCTTTAGTATACTCCCTTCTTAACTTATGTATTTATGTAATGAGTCAAACTACCCATTTGACTCGTTCCTTTTTTTCATTTCTTGTGTTTGACCCGTTGCATCAATACATAAGTCAAGAAACTATCACTTTTTAATTATTTTTTATTGCGTTTTTATAAACTCCTCACAACGTTTTGTCGATGTTGATTTGATGACAACCTGTCAACCCATATGGAATTTCAGATCGATAGTGGGTTGATGACTGCGACCATGAAGATCAGGAGGAACCAAGTTATGGAACTATATAAGGAACAGATAGATGATTTATACAAGTAATCTTTAAATGGCTATTTGGCTAAATGTAATGAAAAATAAATGAATTGTAATTTTATTCTCTCTCTCTGTTTTTTTTTATTTACTTATTCAAATTATCATTGTACCATAACCATACATTTCTAAGAAAAGGTATAATAGTTCTTTTATGTTGTATTTTAATAAGTAAATAATAGTTCACATGTCATTTCCTGTGTTAACTACGTATTTCACTTCTAGCTAGATAATTATAGAAAATGTACCAAAAGCCCGTGTTTACAAACATTAGAATTCAAATATTAAAAGGCGAAAGAAGTTTGCATCGACGTGCTTACACGCTCCGCGGAATAGTAACAAGAATTAAACACAAAGGTCGATGGAGAGAGATATTCAACCACGCGTCAAGCATTTCCTAAACATTCCGAGAAGGTGGATTACAAAGAACTTTCTAGATCTGGTATAAAAAGGAAGAATCTCACCAGAAAGCACTTCCAACCAATAGAAAGTTGGCAGCGCATCGTCAACAGTTCTACACAGTACAAATGTCGCCATCATTCAGCTACCTTATTCACAAACTTTCCTTAAGCATGTGCAAGCTCTCAGATTGGTAGATTTCCTGACATGGCAGACGACTCATACATTCTCTTCTCCCATCTGGCTATAAATACCACCCAACCTCCAACGGTAAAAGGATCTTTACTCTCTCGTGAGAACGCTTACTAGTGCTCCGCGATAACTTGTGTTCAGCAAATATTTAGTCTTTAGTACTGATTCTCATGCCGAATGGTGGTTAGAAGAAGACCCGCCATCTTTTTTTTTTTCTTAACAAGCTCACGGTGTTCTGTTTTGTAGGTGTGACTACTCGTATCTGCTGGCTTATACCTTAACCCCGTAGGAAAGACTAACCTTAACCTAAAGACTAAATAATTATGCCAAGGGTTAAACTAGTATTTCTTTAGATATAAAGAAATAATAACTCAAATAACACTCAAAAAAAGTAGTTCAAAGTTAAAAGAATAACTTTGACGTACTTTGAAATTTAGACTATACTACCAACAAATAAAAAGATATCATGTCAAAATACATTTTTCTAGCTTCTCTAGATTTATTGTAACATTTTTGACTTTGACAGAACTTATCAAAGTGATTCTGTGTATATGATACGACATAATTATGTGAGTTTGAGTTGGGTCTAAATGATTTGAGTTAGTTTTGGTCAAAATTGCAAGCGTTTGGGTAATGTTCGAACCTACTTGACAGGGTCCACTAGCTAGTTGACCCCTTTTCTAGATTTTTAGATAAATTAAATATATTTTGTGATAACTTAAATCAGCCAAGTATTTTATGCTAAAATTTAAAAGATTAAAGATGAATATCGGTTATTTTCTTTCTTTCTTTATTCTTTTTCTTTTTTAAGGATAAAGAGATATAACTTTTGTATTTTTTATTTTAATTTAAAGTGTTCTTTTGCAAAACATAATATTATAGATTAAATTATCATGCTAAACGTAATACCAACCGAAAAAAACTTACATCATGTTCAATTCGTGTATATGACATGATTTCCTGGTTATGTAGGTTCACCTTGCGAACATAACTCGTTTAATATCCCTGATTACATAATATAATAGTGTATGCTAAGTTCAGAGTTCTTTTTAAAAAAACTCGAAAACACAAACACACGGCACATTGGCTAAGGTGATTTCACAGCGGGGTAAACTTTTTATTTATTTTGTGTTTTGTTGTCTCATTGCTTTCTAGGTTTCAGTACTCGGGTTCGTTAAACAACAGACATTCATTTCTTGTAAATAAAATGATCTTTTTTTATTTTCTAAAGAAAAAAACCTCAATTTTAGTTTTTGCTTTGCCCTTTAAAAAAGGTTTACGGCTTACGGGTAAGGTTAAAATAAAAACCAACTTAAGTTGTGAAAACTCTTGAAACTCGTTCCCAACCACATGCTTTTTATTAAACTTTAAATCTTTTGGTCCACAATTAAAGTGAATAAAAAATACAAATATAAATATAACTTTTTCTCTCTCCTGAAAACATATATAAAAATTAGTAAAAAAATGTTAAAAAATAGCAAACAATTTTTTTTAGTTTTCGATATTTTGTATTAAATGTTACAACATATATTACGTGTGTAAAAAAAAACAAAAAAAAAACGATGTTACATAGAGTTTTCACGGGTTTTCACAACTCAAGTGGGTTTTCATTCTAAACTTCCCCTACGGTTTACCTGCTAAAAATTTCAACCCAACACAACACGAAAATTCTATCCTTTGGTTATATTAAGAAAAAAAAAAATCTTGGGTTAGAAATGGAAATAAAAATATATTAATTTTATTACAATTCTTATAAAGTATATATACACACAAATTTATTTAACCTTTTAATAGTACTACTTCTCATTAAAATCAAAACGATTACAATAAAGTGGCATGCAAACGGACAACAAGCTGCGCCGCAACCCCCCTCTGAATAGCAAAACCAATTCTACTAAAAACAAAGCGTTGGGTCATAGGGTACGAAAACGTACTATGTACGACACGCTTAACCCTGTTTAGAAAATTCGCATCTTTCCGGCCAGAAACCCAAATGGAGAAACACAGTACTACTAATCTGACATGAATGCATCACCATCTACTGCAATCCCTTCGCCATTGCGCCACCACCAGCAACCTACATTCCGGCAAGACCCTCCATGCCCACATCCTCAAGCTGGGTCTCGACCAATACGGAGCCTTGCCCAACACCCTGATCTCCATGTACGCCAAATGCGGCCTCATCAAAGACGCCCACCAACTGTTCGACGAAATGCCTCAACGAGACCCGGTCTCATGGGCATCCATTCTCACCGCTTTCAACCGAGCCAACCTCCCCACCCGTTCCATCTCCATATTCCCCAACATGATTGTTCGTGATCACTTGCAGCCAGACCACTTCGTTTTCGCTAGCTTGATCAATTCTTGCGCTGCGGTTAACGCGTTACATGTCGGTCGTCAAGTGCACGCCCAGTTCGTGCGGTCTCGGTTCTCATCGGATGATATAACGAAATCTTCTTTAGTTGACATGTATGCAAAATGTGGATTAACAGACAGTGCACGGGCGGTTTTCGATACGATTAGTTTTAAGAATACGATTACTTGGACCGCTATGATTTCCGGGTATGCACGGGTTGGACGAAAGTCGGAAGCTGTTGACCTTTTTTTTAAGAACATGAAAGTTCAAAATCTTGTTTCATGGACTGCTTTGATTTCTGGATTGATTCAAAGTGGACATTTTGTTAGTGCACTTCATCTCTTTACTGAAATGAAAGAAACCGGGATCAAAATCACTGACCCGTTTATTATATCTACCGTTCTTGGAGCGTCTGCTAATCTTGCAGCGTTAGAAATCGGTCAGCAAGTCCACTGTTTGGTCCCAAAGCTCGGTTTTGAATCGAGTTTATACGTCTGCAATGCGCTTATTGACATGTATGCAAAATGCAGTGATATAGTATCAGCCAAAACCGCGTTTCATCATACGATTAAAAAAGATATTATTTCATGGACTTCAATAATTGTTGGGCTCGCTCAACATGGAAAAGCTAAAGAAGCGTTGTCACTATATGATAACATGTTATCTACTGGGCTCAAACCGAATGAGGTGACATTTGTCGGGTTAATATACGCTTGTAGCCATGTCGGTTTGGTTGACACGGGTCGTGATTTGTTCAAATCTATGGTGGATGATTACGGGTTAAGCCCTAATCTTCAACATTACACGTGTTTAGTGGATCTATACAGCCGATCGGGATACTTAGATGAGGCTGAAAATGTACTTGACACCATGCCGTTTGAGGTTGATGAGGCGGTTTGGGCTTCTTTGTTGAGCGCGTGTAAGCGATTCGGGCGAACCCAGATGGGGATTCGGGTTGCTGATCAGTTAATGGAGTTGGGTGTTAAAGATCCATCAACGTATATACTTTTATGTAACGCATATGCTAGTGTCTTCATGTGGGAAAATGTAGCAAAAGTTAGGAAATTGATGGCTGCTGGTTATGTGAAGAAGGAACCGGGTTATAGTTGTGTTTATTTAGGGAAGGAAAGTGAGGTTTTTTATGCGGGTGAAACGGGTCATCGGATGAAGAACGAGTTGCGGGTTTTTCTTGAAGATTTGGATGAGAAAATCAGGAAAATTGGGTATGTACCTGATGTTAGTTATGTGTTGCATGATATGGGGAAAGAGGAGAAAGAAAAGCAGTTATTTTGGCATAGTGAGAGGCTTGCAGTGGCTTATGGGCTGCTAAATGGGGTCCCGGGGTCTGTGATTCGGGTCGTGAAGAATCTTCGGGTTTGTGGAGATTGTCATACGGTTTTGAAGTTTATAAGTAGTATTGTTCGTCGGGAGATTGTGGTTCGTGATGCGAGTCGGTTTCATCATTTTAAAGATGGCAAGTGTTCTTGCTCTGATTTTTGGTGATCAGTAGTGATCTGTGGTCTTGATTTTCAAGTTACTGTATCATTGTTTATTATATTTTGAAATAATATCTACAGCTTGAATGGAACAAAACCAAAATTTTGCTTAAACATTTAAAGTCATAAAATAGTCAAGCTTCCTCCAAAATACATAAATCAAATCTAACTGAATTCACCAACAGGCATTGAAAACATAAATAAGTTTTTAGTCTGCATCTTATTCAAGGTAAATATAAAATCCATATATAGACTAATATATAAAAGTCTATACAAAATGAGAATAACCTGAACACTTCTATCTCAAAGATTCAGATTCCTCATGTTCCTGGAGTTCCCATGGCCCGATCTTCTATCATCTTGTTCATATGACGCCATCGACCTTAAACTCGAGCCTGTTTCCTCAACATCCGACGACCCTGGCCTCTCGGTTAAAAACTGCTCCCAAAACACATCATTAACCCGGCCCTGAACACTTGCAGGAGGCACCGCTGCATTATTATTATTATGATCATCACGTGATGAAGATACCGTCACATTTTGACCCGAAGGTTTTCCAGCACCCTCAAATGATTCAGGAATTGCCACTGTATCTTGACCCGAGTTGACTTGAGATACACAAGATGCTAAAGTGAGATTCAGCTGACACGATAAATGACCCTCGGGATCTTCATTAGCATCCAAACACGGGCCGGTTTTTTGCATGAAAGAAGATTCCATGTTAAACCCAAAGGATGTGCAGGTATCTGAAAGCTCTTGAGGCCCGCCAGGTGTCAATTCGTTACTCGTTCTGCAGCCTTCGGTTAATCTGATTTCACCGTCTTCATTTGAGCTTTGAGTACTGTTGGAAACAATATTAACATCTGAAACGGCGGGTGATAACTCAAGCCTAAGCTTGTTTGAGAAATCATGATGAAAAACGTTCCCGAAATCGGGCCGAGACGGGCTTTGGTTGTCTACAAGACTATCTTCCGGTGAAACCCGAGACCCAGGCAATCTTCTTTTCTTATTTTCAGCTGAAAAATCCATGGATTCGAGTTTTTGAGCGAGGCGTTCGACAAATTCAGGATTTTGAGATGCTTTGTTTAAAAAGTCTAACAGCGTGTCCTGTTTTTGCTCCATATTGTTGACCCGTTGAGTCAAATCTTCGAGTTGTAGTTTGGAAACGGGTTGTTGTTGTTTAAACCTTAAAATGTTCTTCTCGAGTGATGCTTTTTCACGTGTGAGTGTGTCGATTTGCTCCTCGAATGCTGCTCGTTCAGGGTCGGCTGTTGAAGGTTGAGGGTTGTTACTGTGACTGTGAATCGGTTTTCTTCGGTGAATGTTTTTCAAAAGATGTTTTTTATCTTTGATAAACTCTTCATTGGCAAATTCCCATCTTTCAGGATCAATCTTTCTAAAACCCTGTAATATTAGTACTTTCTTAGTAATTAGTTATTACAATTGAATGTAGATTGTTAATTTGGTAACGTGTCATTGATAATTATGAGATGCAAGTGAATCATTATCTTCTCTTTATCCTGCACTTTAATTACCCCAATTAAGCTTATGGATGTGCATGAAACCCAATAAACCGTTCCGAACAAAAATAAAAACCGACGGTTTAGTTCTATGTTTTTTTAGAAACCAAACCGATTTATAAATTATAGATTGTCGTCTTTCCTTTTTAATTTTTCATTTTTTTTATTTTAAGTAATTTATACGAATTTAATAAGTATGTAGCTCAAATATTTTATCCCAAATGTATTTATTAATTAACATAATGATTTAGGCCGAAATTTATTATATCGGGCCAAGTTTTTGATTTTCGGCCCAAAATTTTCAAGCTCAAATGGCAAAACCGAAACTCAACAGACTTCAAAATTTTGAAAACCAAAGTTTCGCTTTTTGGTTCGGATTTAGCTCAAAACCCACCCAAACCAAACCGTGCACACCCCTAATTACTAAGCGTACATATTTAAAAGTACCATTAAACTCAAAAGATTTCCATGTCAATTTGTACGGTAATCCACTATGGTTTCTTCATTACTGGACCACAAGCACACTAATTAAGATTAATCAAGCTTCAAATCATATCTAAACTTCCAATTCTTCAATCATAGCACTAAACTTTCTTAAAAAAACTCAACTCATCTCTCAAAAACAATCCATCAATCAAAAAAACAATAATTTCCCAGGGGTGTGCAAACGAGTCAGACCCGCTACACCCGGCCTGAGCCCGGACCCGTTTAGTGGTATTCTCAAGACCCGGGAACCAACCCTATTGTAGATAACCAGGTCCGGCCTCACCCGGTTTATGTAAAGAGAAAATGTTCAGACTCGCAAGACCTGACCCGGACCTGGACCCATTCATTGATATTCTCAAGACCCAGGGCACAACCCTATTGTAAATAACCAGGTCTGATTGGTTTGGGTCCCGCGAGTCTTACCCAGTTTATGTATAAGGAGAAAATGATCATACCGTGAGACCTGACCCAGACCGTTTATTGGTATTCTCAAGACCCGGGACCCGACCATATCATAAATAACCAGATCTGATCGGTCGGGTCTTCTGAGCCTTACCCGGTTTATGCAAAGTGAAAATGCTCCGACCCGCGAGACCCGGGACCCAACCCTATTGTAAATAACCAGGTCTGAACGGTTTGGGTCTTCTGGTCTCACGGCTCTTACCTGGTTCATGCGGAGAGAAAATGGTCAGACCAGCGAGACCCGACCCGGACCGTTTACTGGTATTCTTACGACCCGGGTCGGGTCTCGCCGGTTTTACCCGGTTTATGCTCACCCCTAATTTAAACACTTGATCGAACGATCTACTAACAAACACACCAAATCAAAATCAAATTACTGAATTAGATCAAAACTATTAACAAATTAACAATCTCATACGTAAGTATTGAGCTGCCTAATGAAGCTGGAGAAGTTATTATGCTTGAAATACGTCGGCAACAACATCCGAGCAAACTCCGGCGGATTCCACACGACAAAACTGTTGCCTTTAGTACTCCACGACACAACTTCATCGGTAACGTTGTCGTCCACCATCTCATACGTCTTAATAAGGAACGGCGCCGGTCCGCCGCCGCCGGAAGCCGCCTGATTTCCGTCCATGAAGCTTCTGGAAACCCTAATTGAATTCAAGTTGGTAATAATAACAATGATGATGATGACAGTTGACTATTTACTCATAGTCGTGTTATTATTATTACTGAGTATTATTATTATAACAGCGAAACGACGTCGTAACACGTGTAAACCGCCACCTCTAGTTTTGGTTGTGACATTTTAGACCCTTGTAAGTTTAATAATAGTTTAGGGGGTTAAAGTGTAAGTTTGAGTTTTTTGTTTTTACTTAAAAATGTACCATGCACACAGTATGGTATTATACTGACATGTTGCTATCATACTACAAAAATTAAAAGAATTTATTGGATTTTTAAAATGAGCATGCTTATCATCACGTTATTTTTCAATTGATACTAGAAAAAAATAAAAATAATGCACACGTTATTAGACACCAACAAAAATCGAAATAGGTTTTTAACGTTTAGCACAGTTCATATATTACACAGTTGACCCGAACAAGATCTGTTTGATATATACTATATAGTGACTAGAATATGACTCATTTAGTTCGTGATTTAGTTTGAAAACCGTTTCGCATTTGCTTTTTTCTTGACCAACGGTTCGTGGAGGAGCATGTGAGAAAAGAAGATTAACGGATTATAGTTTGTTCTGTAAGACCAAGTGATTAGCAGATTAGTAGTTAAGAGTGCTTGGAAAATATATATTCTTTTAACGTTTTTATCCCAAAGTAAAATATATTGTAACCACATCATATATTTTCATGAAGTAGCGTGACCACATTTATCTATCAATGTTCAGATTTTTTTTTTCTTTTTTTCTTTTTTTTTTGCTAGTGGTTACAAATGCATCACCAAGTATTTTTTTTTTTTCAATAGATAAAGTTCGTTCAATGGCCAAAGACCACTATGTACGCTTTGCATGATGTATTTCCTACCATAACCATTTTGTGTGTGTGACTGCTTAGCCCATGGGATGTAGACAGCTTTTGAGGAACAGGTACGACAAAATCCATACAAATTCTTTTTTTTATATATATATATTCATATATTTTGACATTGCATTCATAGAAATTTTGGCATCGAACTCATAGAGAACCCAAACTTAAGTGATAAACAATAGGTCGTCCATTCCTCAATATCTGGTTTTGTACGACCCGAAACTGGTTATAAGCGGTTAGTAACGTTGGGGGACCATTTCCAGCCAGTTTTGTTTTTACCATTTTAACTTCATTTTAAAAGTAATTTATTTTAGTTATCTTTGTACAAGATTTAAGCAAATTTAAATGTTGGAAGTTTAAAAACAAAATATTACAAAACGGTTCCTCGTACTCGGTAATCGGTATCAAGCCCAACCCTACATTACCCTGTTAACATATGGTTAAGTTTGTTTGTTTTATAACCATTTTTGAACCCTACATGGTATTTTACCATCCTGACCGTATCAGGAACTGATTATGTCTAAAACCTGATTTTCTGCACTTCCTCTAGCTTAACCCAGTTTGATCCTGGTCAAACCCGATCGATTCTACCAATTCGTCGTCTCGTCTACTTGCGTGATTGATGATGATGCAACCCATAAGAAATTATAACAAAAAAAAAATGATATTTATCTAAAACTTAATGATTACTTTATGATTCTTCTCCAATAACTTGAAAGAGTGACATACTTGATTGCGATCCAAATAGTATATGTTCCAATTAACGGCATTCGCAAATTTCTACGTTCATACGATATGATGTTGCATACCTCATCATTACTTTTATCTCCCACTAGTTGAAGAAATGAATTGAAGTGTCCTCCTTTGATTACCATTATCAAGATCATGCTTCAATTCAAAGAAATCATGCCCAACCCAATGATAACCTTATTTGATGATATTATTGTAGAAAAAAATTCTAAAAAATAATTTAAAAGATAAAGTATTTTTGATGTTTTAAGTAAAGATGAGCTCAATACCTGTACTGGTACCGAAAATATTCAGTATTATACTGGTATGGTTCGGTACTGGTATCGAAAACAAAAAAATTTGATAAAATACTAGTACCAGACTGTACCAATCCTAAAACCTCAAAATGTGAGTACCAAATTGGATTGCTCTACGTTTTTATCTTTTCATATCCACTATCGAGATTGATTTGAGAAGATCACATATCTCAAAGGTGTACACCAGGGTTAGTCTGCACCAACCGTTAAGAAATTGCTAAATTACCGATGCGACATATCAAGAGATTAATATATGGTCTGCCGATTAGCTTGCTCACATGATGGGCATCAATTGATTTATTGACAACGTTTCTTTTAAAAAGGGCATTTAAAGTTATAATTTTACTCATTTCCGTTCTTCATCCAAAAAGTTTGACCTTTAGAGAAACCCACTTTTTCCATTCCGTAGCAAAAGCCGAGACATCCACCGTCAAGTTCCAAACTTGATGACAAAACTTATTTTGTGGTGAATAGCCCATCTTTCTCTAATGCTTTATTTCCCTTTTGTAAAAATCATATGTATATTTTTTAACAAAGGTCAATTTCACTTTTAATAAAAAAAATTCTAATTATAATAGAGCCAATTAAACGAGTAATAATTTGTTTTCAAACAAAATTTGTCCAAATCAATCCCGAAAACTTTTGGAGACACCAAAATTGGTATGTCTCCATTTTATTTTTATTTTTGAACTATTTAATATTTTACGTAATTTTATCTTTTATCTACAAAATTATAAATGAAGTGCATAAATAACCGGTTAAACCGATTGAATCATATAACCAATCAAAGAGTATAAGCCCAAACAATTCAACGGGTTCAAGATTTAACACTTTACAATTGATCATTTGCTTTTATTACCAACTGTTTCCTTTTTAAATTCCTTTTCACTTAAAATGTTATTTTAGAATAAGAACAAAAAAAATAAAGGTTGTAAATCATTTCAATCTGTCACACATCTCTAGTTTGCAACTTAGGTCGTGCCTAATAAGGACTCTTTTAGTTATTCTAGATAAGATGGGGAAGAGATATCGAAAAGATGTGAAAGAGAGATAATGTGTGGATCTTCATGTGTATAAAGTATAGACGATCAAAACCAAACAACGTGAGAGGGAAATGTAACATCTGCCCCGATCCGACCCGACCCAGGTACCCGTTTCTCTGATCCGATCTCTTTCTTTTATGATTTAATATTTATTTATACTTATATTTTACTTTTAATAATAATAATATATTTTCCTTCCCGCCTCTTTCTCTCTCTTTCTTTCCGCCGTCCCGTCTCTCTTCTTCTCTCTTTCCGCCTTCTTTTCCCTCTTGTCGCCGTCCCGCCCTTAAGCCTTGTTTCCCTCTTTTTCTTCTAACTCTTTGCTTGTCCTTTGTTCCTTCCCGCCTAAGGTTGTCTGCGCAGCTCCACGCGCCAGACTCCTTACAAGGAAGCCTGCGTGAAGACCATCTGTTCCAGCGATGCGCGAGACGAACTCTTCTCGCAGCGCGCTAAGAATTGTAATTCTTCTCGCAGCGCGCTAAGAACAGTAGTTCTTCCCGCGACGCGCTAAGGATTTGTAGTTCTCCTCGCAGCGCGCTAAGAATCGTAGTTCATCCCTCGACGCGCGAAGAATTATAGTTCTTCCCGCGGCGCGCTAGGAATTGAAGTTCCTCCCGCGGCGCGCTAAGAAATGTGATTCTTCCCGCGGCGCGCTAAGAAATGTGATTCTTCCCGCGGTGCGCTCAAGCCTTCTCGCGCTATGTCTTGGGTCATTTCTTCTGTTTAATCTAGCCGTTTGCTTTTGTGATGTCTTATCTTTTGAGCCGTTGACCTAATCTGCTTTATGTCTGAAAAGTTACTTTCGGTGCAGCATGCGCACCAACCCCATTGGTTGGCAGAAAAAGTGACTGACATTATCTTTGGAGATCTGCTTTTCCATGCTTGACCAGTACCTTTATCTGACCCGCCCATGCCTGTTTACTGTTACCTGTCAGCTTTTCCTTTGTCCCCTGCAGCTGCCATATCTTTTGATATCTTTTGCTTTTGGAATCTTTTGCTTTTTGAGATCTTTTCCCCTTTTCTAGGGATTGTGTTCCCTAGGGTTTCCCTATAAATAACAATAATCTTATTTTTCCTAACACATCACACACAAACACTTAATTTAACCTCCTCCTTGCTCTCTCTGCCGCCTCCCTCTCTGCCTCCGTCTTCCTCCCTGTTCTGCCCTGCTTTTCCGGTAATATATATATTATATATAATAATTTACTTATTAATTATGCTAACTTATAATCAAGACTTAAAACAAATCATTAAAACAATAATCTTATTTATAGGTTAACTTGTGCTTGTTTAAAGTTGGTTCTTGCTTTATCTTACACCGCATCGTTTATCAAGTGAGTAATCTCGTACCTAATCCCTTTTTGCTTTTAATGTTTTGGGATGTTCATGTGTTCATACAAACTTGGAGTCTTAAACTTGTTTATGAACTTTAGTCGCGCAGTATCCCATGTGTTGAGGACGTAGACTTGGCTGTTTATTTGTATGTGTGGATCATTAACCGTCTTGTCGGTCTATTCCGCAGTTCTCATGGTACCATTAGATGAACACGGGAGAACTATCGTTTATGGTTTTCTCTTTTGTTTGCACATGCACAGTTTGTCTTGTTTGTGAGCTCAATTGTGAGCACTGGCAGTCTATGAATCTTAGAGTTGATCCCGATCAGATTACACCCCTGTTGAAAACCAGACATACACATGTTGCGCGCAGATTTATTGTTATCTATGTATTGTATTAAACTTGATTTCTCACCAACACGCAAGTGTTTGACGTTTATTTTAACACATGTTCAGGTTTGCAGTAGCTGTTTTGGAGCTTGTGGACACGTAGGAAGTTTTCTTTATTTTGGACCTAGATTAAAATGTATCAAGACAAGTTTTTGCTGTTCGAATATTATGATTTATAATATATTGATTTATGATGATTTATGTTATCTTGTTTACTTTGTGCGTGCGCGAATGAATGTATTTATTAAATATTGACACCCAATAGTGTCACGAGTAATGAAACAATATGTGGCGCCCCGATGTATAATCCGCCTTTGGTCGGGGTGTTACAGATTGGTATCAGAGCTCCGTGACTTTAGGATAGGTGGTTAGACGTAACGGCCTAGAATACCTAAGAGTCCCTTCTCGCGCATGAGAGAAATCTTATGTTTGCGCGCTTATTGTTAATTACTCGTTGTTTATAAATATGCGTGCGCATACGCAGTATATGATTTTATGTTTTATTCCGCGATATTTCGATTTTTGTTGAATTTCGATTTTTATTGATTTTACTTACATATTCGTTTGTTGGATTTGAAAATCCGAAAAGTCATGGTGATACATGAATAGTTGATTTTCAATTTCCATTTACGATTATGTTCTGAGGTTGGAGACTTGAAAAGTCATGGTGATACATGAATTGTCAACCTCCAATACTCATCTTCTTGTATATTTTATATTGAAGATTGAAAAGTCATGGTGATACATGAATCGTCAATCCCCAATACTCGTTTGCTCGTATATTTTAAATTGGGAATTCGGAAAGTCATGGTGATACATGAATTGTCGATTCTTGATTCGAATTTGTTACCTTTATTAAGTCTGCATTTAGGGTCATTTATTTTACTTTAACTTTTGACAGTAACTGACTCCGCGAAACCAAGCTTTATAAGATTATACTTTGCGCTAAGATATTAACTAAAATTAAAACTTTTATAGAATGCCTCCGCTATCTCGCCATCTCAAGAAGAAAGAAGCCGCGCGCAGACGTTCGCTGCAACGTTCCCAGGAAATGGCCACCGCAATAGCCCAAGCTTTGAGCCAAAACAATACCAACACCTCTGGTTACAACATTAAGTCCTTTAACGCGGGTAACCCTCCAAAGTTCACAGGTCTTGAAGGAGCCACCGTGATGCTCCAGTGGCTTGAGAAAATAGAAAACACTTTCCTCCACACCCAATGCCCCTCAGACAGACGAACCCTGTATGCTTCCAGTGTCCTGGAATCTAGAGCGCTTACATGGTGGAATGGAGTAGCTCATGCGCGTGGCGCAGAAGCTGCTTCTAGCATGACATGGGAGGAATTTAAGGAAATTCTGACGCGAGAATTCTGCCCTCCCAACGAAGTTAAGCGCTTGGAGGAAGAATTCTGGAACTTGAAGCAATACAGCGGTGAAGCGCGCGAGTACGCGACGCGTTTCCATGAACTAAGCCTGCTTGTCCCTCACCTTGTTACCCCTTCCCGCCGAGCCATCGAGAAATTCCTTGGGGGTCTCCCCATGGAAATTCAAGATTCTGTATGGGCCAGAAACCCAGTAACCCTCTCTGACGCCATCGAGTTGGCCGCTGTGCTCAGCGACAACCCTGTCAGAGCAGGAACCCTGTTCCTGCGGGGAACTGAAAAGACCAAACTCACCAAGACTGTCCCTGAACCAACAGAAACCAAACCTGAACCCTCACACCATAACAACCCGAAACGTAGGCGCAGACAAGCTTACGCGCTTACCAGCCCGCCCATAGTCCAACAACCCGCCTACCAACCTCCAGTATACGCGCCTAACCCTCTGTCAGCCTACCCAACTCCCCCTATAGTCCACAACTATGCCTTAACCAATCCAGCACTCCCTGCCCCGCCAACTAAGAAACCTTACACAGGAAACCACCCCTTCTGCCCAACCTGTAGACTTCACCACCCACCTCAAGTCCCATGTCGACTTTGTAACCGATGTGGCCGCGCTGGTCACCTTGCAGAAAACTGTAGAGTCCTTTCCGCCAATCCAATTGCGCCGACACCACCAGTCTACCCGCAGAACCCACAACCAACCTACCAAAACCCACGACCCAGATCGTGCTTTAACTGCGGTGATCCCAGTCATTTCCGGAACGCGTGCCCAAGGCTACAAGTTCAGATTACGCAAGCGAATCCGGTGAACCAGATTTCAAACCAAGTGACACGCGGACGAGTTTTTAACATAACCGCGCATCAAGCGCAAGCGAATAATGACGTAGTTAATGGTACATTTTTGCTTAACGGATTTTATGCTTCTATACTTTTTGATACTGGCGCCGATCGAAGTTTTATTTCTCGCACGTTTGAGCAGAAGCTTGCGCGACCGCGCAACGATTTAAAAAAGAATTTTTCAGTTGAATTGGCTAACGGTGAAACTGTTTTAATTAACTCGGTGATTAAAGATTGCACGCTTAACCTTAACGAAAACGATTTTCTGATTGACCTCATCCCCATGCCTCTTGGAAGCTTTGATGTTATCATTGGTATGGACTGGCTTACGCATAATCGCGCCGAAGTTATTTGCGCCAAGAAGTTGATTCGCATTCCTCGAGAAAATGGTGACCTTCATATCTACGGCGAGAAACCCTCCAGTGGTCTTAAACTTATGTCTTGCGCCGAAGCCCGAAGGCTCATGCGGAAAAGGTGTATTGCATTCTTAGCCCATGTGGTTAAACCTGCTGAAGAAAAGAAGAAGCTTCGCGATATCCCTGTTGTGCGTGATTTCCCTGAAGTTTTTCCTGATGATCTTCCTGGTATCCCTTCCGCTCGGGAAGTCGAGTTTCGTATTGATCTTGTCCCTGGTGCTTCCCCCGTAGCTAAATCTCCTTACCGTCTTGCGCCCGCTGAGATGCAAGAATTGGCAAGCCAACTTCAAGAGTTGACCGCTAAAGGATTCATTCGCCCTAGCTCTTCGCCCTGGGGTGCTCCGGTGTTGTTCGTTAAAAAGAAAGATGGATCGTTTCGCATGTGTATTGATTACCGCGAGTTGAACAAACTCACCATTAAGAACCGGTATCCCTTACCGCGTATTGACGACCTCTTTGATCAACTCCAATGTGCCTCTTGTTTTTCCAAGATTGATCTCCGCTATGGCTATCACCAGTTGCGCATCCGCGATGAAGATGTTCCGAAGACTGCTTTTCGAACTCGCTATGGCCATTTTGAATTCTTGGTCATGTCCTTCGGTTTAACCAACGCACCCGCCGTTTTCATGGATCTAATGAATCGGGTGTGTAGGCCTTTCTTGGATAAATTCGTGATTGTGTTTATCGATGACGTTCTGATTTATTCTAAGACCAATGCCGAGCATGAGCAACATCTTCGGTTGGTGTTGCAAAAGCTTCGAACCGAGCAGCTTTATGCTAAGCTCTCCAAGTGTGAATTTTGGTCGGATGAAGTACAGTTTCTTGGCCATGTTGTTAACAAGATGGGTATCCATGTCGACCCATCCAAGATTGAAGCAATCAAGAACTGGATCACGCCATCCACTCCTACCGAAATCCGTTCCTTTCTGGGCTTAGCTGGTTATTACCGGCGATTTATTTCGAACTTCTCGAAGATCGCTTTGCCTTTAACAGCTCTAACGCACAAAGGTAAACCGTATATTTGGGGCTCGAAACAAGAAGAAGCCTTTCTAACGCTCAAGCGTTTGTTGTGTGAAGCTCCT
Organism: Bidens hawaiensis; assembly: GCF_021521415.1. Classification (NCBI taxonomy): domain Eukaryota; kingdom Viridiplantae; phylum Streptophyta; class Magnoliopsida; order Asterales; family Asteraceae; genus Bidens; species Bidens hawaiensis. The sequence goes on from NW_027500367.1 coordinate 25,503, forward strand.
GTCCTTGCGTTACCTGAGGGTAATGAAGATTTTGTCGTGTATTGCGATGCATCCAACCAAGGTCTCGGTTGTGTTCTTATGCAACGAGGCAAGGTTATCGCTTACGCATCAAGGCAACTTAAGGTTCATGAAAAGAATTATACGACTCACGATCTCGAACTTGGTGCAGTTGTTTTTGCCTTAAAGATCTGGAGACACTACCTTTATGGTACTAAGTGTATCCTTTACACTGACCATAAAAGCCTTCAGCATATCTTTGATCAGAAGGAACTTAACATGAGGCAACGCCGATGGAACGAACTCATCAGCGATTACGATTGTGAGATCCGGTATCATCCTGGTAAGGCTAATGTGGTAGCCGATGCGCTCAGCCGAAAACCCTGCCAGCTTAACTGTATCTTGCCGCGCACGCAGCTTCACTTCGCGCCGATCCAAAGCAACCTTGAATCGCGTATTCGTGACGCGCAGCACGCATCCATCAGTAATGGTAACCTTCGCGCCGAGTTAGCGTGTGGCGCGGAAGCACATTTTGTGCCTAATCTGAGTGGAATTCTCTGCTATCTTAATCGCATCTGGATTCCCTTTGATGAGAATCTTCGCGCTGATATCCTGAGTGAAGCGCATAAATCTCGGTATTCTATTCATCCTGGCGCTGATAAGATGTACAAGGATTTGCGCATAACTTATTGGTGGCCCGGTATGAAAAAGGATATTGCTGTGTTCGTAGCTAAATGCCTGACTTGTTCTAAGGTGAAAGCTGAACACCAACGCCCATCTGGTTTGCTCGAACAACCAGAAATTCCTACGTGGAAATGGGAAAGTATAGCGATGGACTTTATTACCAAGTTACCTTTGACAACAAGCAAACATGATAGCATTTGGGTAATAGTGGATCGATTGACTAAGTCTGCTCACTTCCTGCCAATTCGTGAAAACTACCGTGTTGAGCAACTCGCGCAGCTTTATGTCAAGGAAATTGTCTGCCGTCATGGTACTCCTTTGAGCATCATATCCGATCGCGATGGCCGTTTTATATCTCGCTTTTGGAAATCTCTCCAATCTGCGCTAGGAACTCGCTTGGACATGAGTACTGCATATAATCCTCAGACTGACGGACAGTCTGAGCGAACTATTCAAACTCTTGAGGATATGCTCCGATCTTGTGTTCTTGATTTTGGAGGTAATTGGGATTCACACCTGCCTTTGATCGAGTTCTCTTATAATAACAGCTATCATTCCAGTATTGGTATGGCCCCATTTGAAGCACTTTACGGTCGTAAGTGCCGCTCCCCGATTTGTTGGAGCGAAGTGGGAGAAGCTCAAATCACAGGACCCGAACTTGTTCAAGAGACAACCGATAAAATCGCCAAGATCCGTGATCATCTGCTGACTGCCAGAAGCCGACAGAAGAGTTACGCAGATCGCACGCGAAAGCCTCTCGAATTTCAAGTTGGTGATCTTGTTCTCCTCAAAGTGTCGCCCTGGAAGGGTGTTGTCCGCTTTGGGAAGAAAGGTAAGTTTGCTCCTCGATATGTTGGACCATTTAAGATTCTCGCGCGTGTAGGAAAAGTTGCCTACAGACTTGACCTGCCGCCCGCGCTCAGTAATGTGCATCCAACGTTCCATGTATCCAATCTCAAGAAGTGTTTAGCTGACGAGAACCTTCACATTCCACTTGATGAAGTTCAAGTTGATGAATCTATGCATTTCGTTGAGAAGCCTGTTGAGATTATGGATCGCGAGGTTAAGCAAACCAAGCGCAGTCGCATCCCTATCGTGAAAGTTCGCTGGGAGTCCAAGCGCGGAGCCGAGTTTACATGGGAAAGGGAAGATCAAATGAAGATCAAGTACCCGCACCTGTTCTCTGCGCAACCTACTTCGAGATAAATTTCGGGACGAAATTTCTTAAAGTAGGGGAGACTGTAACATCTGCCCCGATCCGACCCGACCCAGGTACCCGTTTCTCTGATCCGATCTCTTTCTTTTATGATTTAATATTTATTTATACTTATATTTTACTTTTAATAATAATAATATATTTTCCTTCCCGCCTCTTTCTCTCTCTTTCTTTCCGCCGTCCCGTCCCTCTTCTTCTCTCTTTCCGCCTTCTTTTCCCTCTTGTCGCCGTCCCGCCCTTAAGCCTTGTTTCCCTCTTTTTCTTCTAACTCTTTGCTTGTCCTTTGTTCCTTCCCGCCTAAGGTTGTCTGCGCAGCTCCACGCGCCAGACTCCTTACAAGGAAGCCTGCGTGAAGACCATCTGTTCCAGCGATGCGCGAGACGAACTCTTCTCGCAGCGCGCTAAGAATTGTAATTCTTCTCGCAGCGCGCTAAGAACAGTAGTTCTTCCCGCGACGCGCTAAGGATTTGTAGTTCTCCTCGCAGCGCGCTAAGAATCGTAGTTCATCCCTCGACGCGCGAAGAATTATAGTTCTTCCCGCGGCGCGCTAGGAATTGAAGTTCCTCCCGCGGCGCGCTAAGAAATGTGATTCTTCCCGCGGCGCGCTAAGAAATGTGATTCTTCCCGCGGTGCGCTCAAGCCTTCTCGCGCTATGTCTTGAGTCATTTCTTCTGTTTAATCTAGCCGTTTGCTTTTGTGATGTCTTATCTTTTGAGCCGTTGACCTAATCTGCTTTATGTCTGAAAAGTTACTTTCGGCGCAGCATGCGCACCAACCCCATTGGTTGGCAGAAAAAGTGACTGACATTATCTTTGGAGATCTGCTTTTCCATGCTTGACCAGTACCTTTATCTGACCCGCCCATGCCTGTTTACTGTTACCTGTCAGCTTTTCCTTTGTCCCCTGCAGCTGCCATATCTTTTGATATCTTTTGCTTTTGGAATCTTTTGCTTTTTGAGATCTTTTCCCCTTTTCTAGGGATTGTGTTCCCTAGGGTTTCCCTATAAATAACAATAATCTTATTTTTCCTAACACATCACACACAAACACTTAATTTAACCTCCTCCTTGCTCTCTCTGCCGCCTCCCTCTCTGCCTCCGTCTTCCTCCCTGTTCTGCCCTGCTTTTCCGGTAATATATATATTATATATAATAATTTACTTATTAATTATGCTAACTTATAATCAAGACTTAAAACAAATCATTAAAACAATAATCTTATTTATAGGTTAACTTGTGCTTGTTTAAAGTTGGTTCTTGCTTTATCTTACACCGCATCGTTTATCAAGTGAGTAATCTCGTACCTAATCCCTTTTTGCTTTTAATGTTTTGGGATGTTCATGTGTTCATACAAACTTGGAGTCTTAAACTTGTTTATGAACTTTAGTCGCGCAGTATCCCATGTGTTGAGGACGTAGACTTGGCTGTTTATTTGTATGTGTGGATCATTAACCGTCTTGTCGGTCTATTCCGCAGTTCTCATGGTACCATTAGATGAACACGGGAGAACTATCGTTTATGGTTTTCTCTTTTGTTTGCACATGCACAGTTTGTCTTGTTTGTGAGCTCAATTGTGAGCACTGGCAGTCTATGAATCTTAGAGTTGATCCCGATCAGATTACACCCCTGTTGAAAACCAGACATACACATGTTGCGCGCAGATTTATTGTTATCTATGTATTGTATTAAACTTGATTTCTCACCAACACGCAAGTGTTTGACGTTTATTTTAACACATGTTCAGGTTTGCAGTAGCTGTTTTGGAGCTTGTGGACACGTAGGAAGTTTTCTTTATTTTGGACCTAGATTAAAATGTATCAAGACAAGTTTTTGCTGTTCGAATATTATGATTTATAATATATTGATTTATGATGATTTATGTTATCTTGTTTACTTTGTGCGTGCGCGAATGAATGTATTTATTAAATATTGACACCCAATAGTGTCACGAGTAATGAAACAATATGTGGCGCCCCGATGTATAATCCGCCTTTGGTCGGGGTGTTACAGGAAAAGGGAGAGGAGAAAGAGTCGGTTTTAATGCATGCAAGTGAGGAGGAGAAAGAGGAAATATTTTTGGATCAGGGCCGCTTTATTATTGTGAAATGGTCTCATAATTTTTCGTCGAAACATATAACCATATACCATTTTTGGAAGACTAGGAAAGTATTTGTGGTGCTCAATAATTTGTTTTCAAATTGATTAAATCAAAAATCGAATCTAAACCGTTTATAACTTGAGTGAATTTCATATTCGCTTTTTGGCGTTATTTTAATTGAGTTTTCGGTTCCAAAAATATGGATTCTTTTTTAACAAACTAACAAATAATGGTTAGTTAATTTTATTATTAACCCAGTCTAACTGCTTTATTAGTACAACCTTATTTAGTTCCCGATACAATTTAAGGGTTTGTTTGGTTTTGAGTAATGAAATGGATGAGCGAATGGAATGAATGAAACACTTGAATGAACAAAGACATGAAATAGATTATTAGCATTCTATTGAGATGTTTGATTATCGTGTAAATTGGAATGAATCATTACTTTGAGTTGTTTGGTTGGAAGGAAAAGACGATGAAATAAAATAAAAATGGTAGTGAGTGGCGATAGTGGTTAGAGATGATTGCAGAGGCTGATGGTAATGGTGGGTATGGGGTGGGTGGTGGTGGTGGTGGTGGAGGAGGAGATGTAGAGTGAAAAAAAAGATGAAATGAATTTAGGGTGTTTTAGAACGGAATGAAATAAACAGATAATAGTAAATTCATTTCGTTGATCAACCAAACACTATTTATTTCACTCACTTCACAATGATCGATTCCGTTACATCTCATATTTCTGTATACCACACACTAATAGTATTCGGTTTCGGCTATATGTATGAAAATATATTAATTATCTATTTAAATCCACTTTAAATATAATTTTGAAACTTTATACATATTAAGTAAATTATAAAGTTATAAACAAATTCTATTTTTTCACATTAAACCATAATTCCAAAAATGTTAGTCATGAATATATCCACCAGCACTAGTAACAGAATATAAGATTTGTGTTTATATGGGATCCAGCCCTCTATTTGGTAGTAGGTGAGAGACCCTCTGAACCATCAATACCCCTCATTTAACCCTCCTAAAAAACACCCCAAATTGCAGACAAAATCCTCTAAAAAAAACCCAAATGAAACCCATCTTTTTATCACTTTTCTTGTTAATCTTACACACCCACTTGAAAATTTCATCTGGGGTTTCAATCTTGAGCCCAAATCTGGTCAAAAGCAATGAACTTGATCCAATCTTGAAGAGGGTTTGCAGTGGGAAGATAGGCGAGTATGAGGATGAAATGATGGAGTCTGAAAGCAGCAGGAGGGTGTTGATGATGGAGAAGAAGTATATAAGTTATGAGACATTGAAGAGGGATCTTGTGCCTTGTGGAACACCTGGTGCTTCATATTATAATTGTAATGGAAAAGGGGTTGCTGGCCCTTATAATAGAGGGTGTGAGGTTATTACTAGATGTGCTAGAGATGCTATGAACACATGATAAAAGTCTTGATCTTGCTTGGATTTGAGGTGTCCATGGTTCTTGGATTCTTGATTTATGTTGTTTTGAGACTAACTTAGGTGGTCATTTACTCAATTATGTTGTCATTTTGGTATGATCAAATGTAGGTTAATTTGGTTTCTAAGGTGAATGTATAATGTGTTTGTGTTATGTTTGTGAATTGTGACCCTCAAAATAGGGGGATCCAAAAGGTTGTTATATTGTGTAAGAGTTGAGATTTTGTGTCTCATTGACTCATTTAGTATGTTTCGTCTATGTATGACTTGTATGGTAGTAATGTATGTACAAAGTGTGACGAAATATTCGTGCTGACGGTATGTAATGTAACATATAAAGTGAGATGACCAATTTGATTCAGTATCAAGATCTTTAGATGGATAGTGTGTGTGTGTGCGCGCATGTGTGCCATTTTAAGATCTTTGCCTTATTACCTATGTCAAGATCTTTAGGTGGGCATTCTGTTTGTGCTATATCAAGATATTTTGGTGGACATTGTGTTTGTGCTAATTAAGATATATTGGTGGGCATTGTGTGTTTGCTCTATAATGCCTATTGTGGCTTCCAAATATGGTATTGTTTCCGAAGGGAGGTTCTTAAAAGCCCTATGAATGTATGATCAAGGTGTAACTTGATGTTTTTGGGAGGCCAACCTTATTTGACATGTTGGTTTTTGTCCATTGATGTCATATTAAATTATTAATGATTCTTCGATCATTGGAGTAGCGTTTGTCATATTGTTAGCCTAGGCATCTTGCCTCGGTGTTTGCCATTATTCTTGATTATTTGTAACAAACTACTTTCCTAGAATGAAATTCTATCGATTTACATCATTTATAGGATATGATAAACATGGCTAGATCTTGATTTTCGGATACTCTTGTACAAATGTGTAAATGTGTGCTTATGTTTGTCTAATAAAAAACGATGATGGTAACAAGATTTGTTAATTTGTTCTTCTAACATATGATATTTGGCGAATGCCTTTTATAGAGACATCAAATGGATATAACGATGATGATTTAACAGATTTTGTTCTAAGTTTGAACGGATTTAAAAGGTATTTTGTGAATGATAAATGACTCCAACACAAGAAACCAAAAGGACACTATCATCCTCGTCCATACTTGGCAAAAAATATAAACAGAAAAACAGTTTTTATTTTTTTTCCAACATTCCTGTTTTACCACAAGGTTACGTCACAGATGAAGCGCGTTGACTTAAACTTGTAGTAACATAGCCATTTGTATGTACATGTTTTTGGCCTGGGTGCATTCGGACGGTAGGAGGGTGTTTGAGATTGTTTATCAAAACGTATCTTTAAACTTTAAAGTGTGTGTACAAACAAATGAGTAACAATTCCTCATTCGACATGATAATGTGTTTGTGCTATGCTTGTGACCCTCAAAATAGGGGGACCCAAAAAGTTATAATGTGTATGAGTTGAGATTTTGTGTCTCATTTAGTATATTGTTTTATCCATGTCTGGCATGTGTTATGTAGTTATACAAAGTGGGACAAAACATATTGTGTAATGTAACGTACAAAGGCTAGGCAGCATATCCAATCTAGTATCAAGAGCTTCAGGTAGTGGGTGTAGTGTGTTATGTCCTATATTAAGATCTTTAGGTGGCCATAGTGTGTTTGGGCTATAACAAGACATTTTGGTGGGCATTGTGTGTGTGTATGATTTTGTTTATTGGGGCTTCCAGATATGGCATTATTTCCAAAAGGAGGGTCTTAAAATGCTTAAGAATGTATGATCATGGTGTAACTTGATGTTTTTTGGGAGGCCAACCTTATTTGACATGTTTGTTTTTGTCCATTGATGCCCTTTTGACAATTCTTCAATAATTGAGTTAGTGTTGGTCCTCTTGTTTTGGCTATCTTGTCTGATTGTTCATCATTTTTTTTTTACTTATCACAAACTACTCGATTCACATCATTATGCGACATTATGAGCATAGCTTGATCTTGGTATTTAGATATTCCACATGTACTGGTGCGTATGTGTGTGCTCAAGTATTATATCTGATGAATGCCTTATTTACACATCAAATGTCGGATGGATATATAAATTTAAAAAAAAATGGTGATTATAACAAAAAATATTATTCAAAAAGTCCAATGACTTTAAAACTTATCTTCAGATGATCAATTACTCCAACATGGCAAGCCAAAAGCACATTTTCATTCTCGTCCATACTCGTTCAAATTACAAATCGAAACGCTGTTGACTATCGTTTAGCATTCCAGCCTTGGCACAATGAAGCTCGCTCGCTAGAGTTATAGTATCATGGTCATTATATGCGGATGTTTTTTTGGTCCGGTTACATCCGGATTTTACAAGAGTGTTTTGAGAATTGAGATTGTTGATTAATCTTTTAACCATATAAGCCCATGTATGACAGTTCCTCACCTTAGGCCTCTTATTAATTTGTATTTTATCCGCTATTAGTTCCCTCTTTTTAACATCTTATTATAGTTGATCTTGTGTCTAGTCTCTATTTCGAACAGTTGCACTTAATAGTTGCAAGTCACTCGAGTTCATATCATAAATTTACGACTAGTTACCGACTCATGTATCTCCTGAATTCATAGATAACACAGGGGCCCACAACATAAACAAGTACATCTTGATTTTGGCTTGCCAAAATAGACTTAACAACTCAAATAATCGGTCCACAAAATTACCACTTTTTCTTTAAATCTCAATGAATTAAAAAGCAAAAGGCAGAGCAAATAAAACCTCGAACCCAAACAACCACAAAGATTTTCACACAACCATCAAACTCAATCCTTATTCAAACCGACAACAGCTGTCTCATCAAGAAACAACCAATCGGTCTTTTCCCACCAACACCCGCTCAAAACAAACAAGACTAAACCCTAACACATACTTGAGTCATCATATCATATAAAGAAAAAACAAACAGCTTCCACCCCAAAACCGAACCGCTCAGTACCTGTAGTGAGCCGGCTTGTATGGACCCTCAACCGGTACACTGATGTAGTCAGCCTGGTCCTTGGTCAACTTGGTCAACTTAGCTCCAAGCTTTCCAAGATGAAGTGCAGCCACCTTCTCATCGAGATGCTTTGGCAACACATACACTTCCTTCTTGTACTTCCCGGTGTCCTTCTCTTTCCATAATTCAAGCTGGGCGATCACCTGGTTGGTAAACGAGCATGACATCACAAAGCTCGGGTGACCAGTGGCACAACCCAAGTTCATGAGACGACCCTCGGCCAACACAATGATACCAGTCTTGGTTTCAGGGAACACCCACCTGTCGGTTTGTGGTTTGATGGTGATTCTTTGAACACCCGGGTAAGTTTCAAGACCAAGCATGTCAATTTCATTGTCGAAGTGACCGATGTTGCACACGATCGCATTGTTCTTCATCTTCTTCATGTCGGAAACCATGATAATGTCTTTGTTTCCGGTGGTGGTGACGAAGATGTCGGCTTCTGAAACTACATCGTCCAAGGTGAGGACTTGGAGGCCTTCCATGGTGGCTTGAAGAGCACAGATGGGGTCGATTTCAGTCACGATAACACGTGCACCGGCTTGTTTCATGGCTGCGGCACAACCCTTTCCAACATCACCATATCCGCACACGACTGCGACCTTTCCGGCAATCATGACGTCAGTGGCTCTCATCAGACCATCGGGGAGAGAGTGACGGCATCCGTATAAGTTGTCGAACTGTAACAAAATCAAACACAAATGTTATTACTGATCAGATCTATAGGTCATGTATAAGGCGATTCAAATTGTGCACACCACGATAACACAAATTCTACTACTAGTGATTGTGTTCCGATCTAGATATAGAACGGAAATAAAATAGATAATGAAGTTCAAACCGAGCAATTATCAACTAATTAGATCAGATCTAGGTCAAAACAAGGCTAATCACATTGTGCACACCACCTATTCGATATTATTCCTACTAATGCGCGTAAATTCAATCCAAAAACTAGCACATTAAAGTTCAAATCAAACAACTATCAACCAAATTAATCAGATCTAGCTCAAAAACAATCCAATTCACAAGATCTACAACTTCAAAGCTAAACCGCATACCTTGCTCTTGGTAACCGAGTCGTTAACATTAATCGCCGGGAACAACAGAGTACCATTAGCCTGCATCTGGTACAACCTCTTAACACCAGTAGTCGTCTCCTCCGAAACCCCAACCAATCTCTCCTTCATCTTGTGGTACTTCTTCGGATCACTCGCCAATCCCTCCTTAATAATCGACAACACGATCTGAAACTCCGCATTATCCGTACTCGCCGGATCCGGCAACTTCCCGGTCTTCGCATACTCCTCCTCCGCCTTAACCCCTTCATGAATCAACAACGTCGCATCACCGCCATCGTCCACAATCAGATCGGGCCCACCACCTGGCCCCCAGTCCAACGCTCGCTCCGTGCACCACCAGTACTCCTGGAGAGTCTCGCCTACAACAAAACATAGTTAATAATCAAATTCAATCTCGTAACTACGGTAACAATATAATAATCAAACTCTAATAATATATCCCGAATTTCGCCTACAAAGAAACCCGACCATTAACCAGTTCGGGTGGGTGTGGCCATTTTCTCTTTACATAAACCGGGTAACACCAGTGAGACCCGCAAAACCCGAACCGATCAGATCCAATTATTTACAATTGAGTCAGATCCCGATCCTGAGAACACCAGTAAGTGGGTCCGGATCAGCTCCGGGTCTGACCCATTTGCACCCTCATAAATAAATATAATCAAGTACAGTCTCCTAATTATACCTTTCCACGCAAACACAGCGGCCGAGTCACGGGCAATGGCAGCGGCCGCGTGATCCTGGGTTGAGAAGATGTTGCAGGAGCACCATCTAACCTCAGCGCCCAAGGCGGTAAGGGTTTCAATCAACACTCCGGTTTGAATTGTCATGTGGAGTGAACCGGTGATTCGGGCGCCTTTAAACGGCTGAGACGGGCCGAATTCGGTACGGCAGGACATAAGTCCTGGCATTTCGACTTCGGCCAGCTCGAGTTCGAGGCGGCCGAAGTCAGCTAAGGACATGTCCTTGACCTTGTACTCCCGGCCGATTGAGGTTTTTTCGACGGTGAGAGACATGGTGACAGAGGGTTTTGAGGGTTTGGAAATGGGGTGGGTACAAGAAGGTGAGTGTGGATTTGGAGGGGTATATATAGGGGTTGAGATTGATGGTGGTAGGATTAGGGCCTACATGGATGGAAAATATATGTTTAGGAAATTGGATCTCTTGCTATATTATTGATGGAGAGATATTTTTATTAGTAAAATTAGTCATGGTAATTGTTTAAAATGCATGTAAAATAAATAAAAATAACTTTTTAATTTTTAAGTTTCTACCGTTAGTGAGTCAAGATTTGATTCAAGGATAAATTTTTATATACAAGATGAAGATGATGTACATTTTAAGTTAAAAGGTTAAATTAAGGGGGCGAAGTGGATGCGGGGTGGTGGAAAGATATCGGCAAGACCTTAAGGAACATCAGTGTAATACGGGGTGGAATTTAATGATGGATGATGAATTTTCGGATGGGAGTGAGAAGTGACAAAACACCCCACCTCTGTTTGGACCAAAGCAAGATGATCGAGAGTCGAGACTCTCACCACCCTAATGAACTATCTTGCACATTACGAAAAGAACTTACACGACTATCAAAATAGAATGTGTTTTCATAGTCTCTAGTCTCTACATTACTAATGTTGTGCTAGTAATTGATGGTTACTATTTAAGTTTCACAATATATGTATTCTGTATAGGTTTAGTAACTTCAATGTCATTAAATTATGTGAAGATGGTTTTTCCATGCAAAATGATTATAAAAAGAAATTCTATTTGAATAAATTTCAGCCTATTGGTAAATAATAATGCATGTTATGGTTTAATCAGTGACATTTCTAATTTTTATTTTTCGTTATCAAGCGCAATTCCAGTAAGTTGATTTACATTTGATTTATACTCCACTTTAATGTATGTTCACTGATTTGCTCATAATCATCATATTGATATAAATTAAGTATAAATATATGATGATTATGCTATTGAGATTGCTTTTGTCAACAAAAATAAAACTTATGAGCATACTCTTCAAAATGTAAAACCACAAGTATGAATATAATTTGATTTATTATAATCCAATTTGTCTTTAAAAACTACATTCTTGTTTTGGATTTACTTATAATCAACTAATTGTCATAAAACAAGGGATGCTATAATCATACACTTTTTGTGTGTGTCATCACCATTTTTCATGTTGTCATGCACTCACCCTATGAGTCATATAGGTTTCGTACGACTCATTCAGTTGTGTTTGAATATATCCGGTGGCGGAGCCACCTTGTGGACACCGGGTTCGGCTGAACCCTGTCTTTTTCGGTTTTATATATAACTTATAGTACCGAATCACTAGCGAACTCATTCTTTTTCGGCGAGCGAACCCGGTGTCATTTAAAAAAAAATCGAACCCATTAATTATGAAAAATTTATTTATTTTTTAGTAATGAATGTTTTTTATAAAATACAAAACGCTTTAAAAATTCCTAACAAACATTATAAATGGACTAACAATAACTCATTATACGTAGATTATGAAAAAAAAGGTTAAGTTATTTACAGAATTGCCCAGTAAACCAATCAAATTAACATTTTTAAATCAAATTTTTTTTTAATTGGCTACTAGCTAAATTCATCACATCGGGATAATTTCGCCTTCCTATTCGTGACTTAAGGCCAATGCCTATGAACACTAGCCCAAAGGCACGACAATGCGGTGAGATAAAATCCATTCAGTTCAATAATTCAACTAGTGAACGGCACCTACTCGCCTAGTGTCCTATCGTAACCTGGTGTAACACCCACAAAATTTTGATCCAAATTTGACAAATTTAAAAAATAAAATGACTAAAAATATTTATGATATAAGTAAAGGGGAAGAAATGAGATAAAGAAAAAAAGCATATTATGTTAAGTGAATAAGTAAGGAAACTCCATCCCACATGGAAAGTGGGAAAGAAATGAAAGCACTTTAAAATGAAGGAGTTTTCAATGGTAATGTTCTTATGTGGCTAACCACACTCACTAGTCCTAGCGGAGGGTGCGAAGCACCCAACACGCACGCGCACGGACTCGGACTCGGACTCGGGCGATGGGCGTAATGTGGCGTTTTGATGGCGCACTTGGCACTTCGCACATAAGGGTCGCTTAAGTATTTTTGAACTGTGAAAGATAGACCAAGAAGTGACAAGATACTAAAGTTCAAGGACTAAAAATAAAAATTCTGATTTCCAGACCCATCGCGCTACGCGATGGGTATACAGACTAGATCATCGCGCTAGGCGATGCAGTTTCCCATGAGTTTAGAAAAAGGGGCGTCGCGCTACGCGATGGTCCAGAAGGAACCAGATCAACCACGTGGCAACCTCTAGTGTATTGCAGCGTCGCGCTACGCGATGGCCAGGGGGAAAACCCCATCGCGCTACGCGATGGTGATCAAAACTTTGCCTATAAAAGGGGGCTACGGGTTTGAAGCATTCTCATCCCATTTTCACACACACATAACCTTGGGGAACGTGCCCGACCATTGTGAGGTTCCGTGGTCTCGATTTCTCGTAATTCATGCATGAATTGAAGTTCTGACGCTTGATCGAGTGATTAAGTGAGTTCGAAACAAGGGTATGTCAGTTTAAGTAGAAGTACTACTTGTGAAAGGCTTAAGCAAATAAAAATACCCGCGTAAGGCAGGGATTATGCTTAAGTTATTATTTTATTATTATTTAATGGCTTAGACCCTAGTCAAAAGTATAGTCTATACCTTGATCAAGTAAGTAAGTGAAATATAAGCTTTCATAAGATAAGATTTTTGATGAAATGTTGCTCTTTATTTTTATAAAGATATTACTTATGAAAGAAGAAACTTGATATATACGTTTCTTCAGGATGAAGAAGCGTAGCATATAAATGTTTTATAAAATGAAATGAATATCAAGGTAAAGGTTATGCAAATAGACTTAAGGTCTATAGCTAGATTGTAGATCTAGTTATTTATAGAATGTTATTCTCGTACTATAGGTCCGAGATAAAGATCAGACATCTGTTGGTGAGAAATATTGAAATCTGCAAAAGGTGAATACGTCCAAACCTTTTTATAGTGTGAAATGTTTTATGACGTGAATAAGTCTATGTACTGTATATTTTGAAAAGATATTTACTCTTTAAAACTATGGACTGTTATCCATATGCACAAGAGTTATGGAAATATTTGCATGAGGGTTGGTTCAAATCCTCTAAAACGTTTTGATACAAGTTAGTACTAAACACTCAGACTAAAATACACATGTGTCTGGATCCTTACATATATGTATTGTAGTGGGCACACTACAGACATACTGACTATGAGGCAAGTGACTGTCTCTAGGGTGAGTGAAGTCCGATTATATGGTTTGTGCGTATGTTAGTTCCGATGAGATGGGATTGAGACCCACTGAGTCGTTGAACACTATTGGTGTTGTGTCATTACGAATTGTGAAAATGTTTTATTGAGTCAGCGTATTCACCAGCATATAGCTGACGTAATTTGAAATTGTTTTCAGGTAACCAGGAGTAAGGAATATTAATGGATATGCCAGTGAAGATAGAAGAACATTAGGCATAGTTTACAGCTGATGGCTCAGCTAATTTTGTATTGAGGCATATATATATTAAACTTGTTTTTAAACAAGAAATTTTGTAAAACAAACAAGGGTATTTAATTCCCTTTGTTATGAAAATGAATATTTTAAATTAACATTTTCCGCTGTAAACTTTGATAAATTGACAAAAATGGTACCAACTGCGAGTCACACACCTAGGCCCGAAGGCGGGATGTGACACCTGGTGCCGCTGAAACTAAATGTGGAGGGCATGAATTGAACCTGAATCACATGAAGCACCAAGTCTCTTCCTTACCACTCCACCACAAGCTCATTAGCGTTCTTAAATATAATAACCAAGTGAAAATTAAATAAAAGAAAAAAAAACATCCATCGCCTCAGCGATCGATAAATTATGTTTCTATTGACCAAAACAGCCTTCGCCTTCGTCAGTTCGCCGCAAGGCTTCAACCATTGGCTCATCTGCCAAATTTCAACCAGACGACAACGGCCGACCGAACGAGCGGCTCTTTCTTTGATTGCTTCAAGCCTTCAATCGACCTAGATCTCATGACGAATCTTTTTTTTTATTTTGCGTAATCAGATGGGAGGCTATAAATGATGGTTGCATTTTTATATTGCAAATGAGTTCTTTTTTAAAATCGCGATTGAAGATGTTATGAATCGTTTTCAAAACATGAAAATGCGTTGGGAACAAATATAGTATGTAATATATGTTTTGTTAAATATGACTTTATTATTATATAGTGATATTGTAATTTATTTATCTCACCGAATGACGGACCCGACCTGACTCATTTGGGCTCGAAAACTTTGACACCGGAAAAAATCAAGCATTAAAAATTCCCGAACCCATAAAAAAAAATTTCTCGACTCCGCCACTGAATATATCAAAAGGTACATGAATAACCAAAACCTAAATTAATTTAAAACTAAAGTCCGTATGTGTCTTTTAATTAATCATTATTGACTTAACTCTAAAGTAACTTTTAGATATTCGGTTGTAGGATCTGACGACTCCATTCCTCTAGCATCATTTCTTTTAACATTTGTAAGATGATCCTTGAAGAAACACTAATCGACCCCGGGCAGATTACGGATAATCTGGGGGTTAAATAGATGTTTCCCACGAGGGGTTAGATCCGGCAAAGATGGTTCTTCTGATAACCTGCAAAACAGACACCGTGAGCTCGTCACTGAGAAGGGGGGGGGGGGTTCCTCCTTGTGACCACCCTCCGGCGTGAGAATCAGACTAGATTGCTCTTGAATATAAGTATATATTAAGAGATTGCTAGAGCAGATATCAGGTATATGATGTAAGATACAAGATGAGATTAGATGATCATACCATTTGGGGTATTTATAGCCGAAGGTAGGTTTCCAAGAAGGTATAGCCGGCTGAATAGTATTCCTGTTCTACCAACTGTGGCCTACGCACGTGCCATGCTGGTAGTTGGTGGGTAGGCAGCGGCTGACAGTGACCAAGCCTGCTGTGTACTATTCCTTTTCCACCAACTGCCGGCTATGCACGTGGTATGACAGGAGTTGGTGAGTAGGCAGCGGCTAATAGTGACATACAGTACAAGAGCATGCTGCTCGCCATACTGTTGTCAATGAGCTGTCGTATCTCTGGTCAGATCTTTTGCCCATACCTCGTCAGGTACAGTACAAAAGATCCTCCAGTATCATACGGACTGGCTTATTTGGGCGGGAGTATTCCCCCTCCCGCCTTTGTGCGGGATTGTTCCCGGCTTTGCTCATTCCTTCAGGTGACTACTGAATTATTGAGAGCTAAGTGCCTTGTGAGTGTAGCCTTGCTGCGCGGGTGGCCTTCCGTGATGGCTTGTATCCGCAGCTGCGGGAACAGGCGGAGTACTTCACCATTGGGAGGCATTTCCTGCGGGAACAGCTTGCGTACTGCGCGTAAGGACGTCACGTCTCTGAGCATGGTGGGTCCTGCGGATCCAGTTGGTTTCTGCGCAGACGTCTCTCTTCAAGGTGAGTCCTGCGGGTCCAACTGGGCTCTGCTGGGACCTACCTCTTCAAGTCCCCCCAGTCCAATGTTCTTCTCATGAATGTTTAATAAAGTGAGGTGAACTTTTGGACTTAAGCAAAGGGTTTTGAAAAGGGTTTAGTTTTAAGGTTTTCCATGGGGATTCTTCCCGCGGAAGTCCTAATGTCACTTGCAGAAATTCCCGACTTTCCTGCTTGATCTTTGGGTATGATGCAGGTAGGTCTGTAACCTCCTCGCAAGTCAGGAGCGTTGAGTCCCACTTGTGTGGATTCTCCATGAGGTTTTGGTAGTTTTGAACATAGTGATCAATTATGTTAAAACCACCAATTCCATCTTGGAGCTTCAAACAATGTAGTTCTCGACGTTCCCGCTATGCGGGGATGTTATTCCCGTTTCCGCAAGCATTGCCCAGAAGATCCTTCTTGGTTTCAATTCCCTGCGGAGGGCTAGGTATGTGAAGGGTTTTGCCTTGACACTGTACCCGCACTCGTCTTACGGTTACTTTACTTCCAAGGTATTCCTGGCGTCAATTCCCTGCGGGTGCTAAGTATGTGAAGGGTTTTGCCTTAACACTGTACCCGCACCCGTCTTATAGTTACTTGGTCGCCGAGGTATTCTTGGCTTCAATTCCCTGCAGGTGCTAAGTATGTGAAGGGTTTTGCCTTAACACTGTACTCGCACCTGTCTTACAGTTACTTGGTTGCCAAGGTAAGGGGTATTTTCCCGCTTACTTTTGAATCTTTTTGAATTTTTGAAATTCGAAGAGTTGGTGAAAGGATAAGAACAGTCCAAACTGTTGAAACGTCGTCCGACGGTTTCTTCTGACTGTGTCAGGACGTGCAGGAAGTTATGGTGACGTGACAGTACATGGTCATTCCAGACGCTTTTTCAGGCGCGTGGGCGCGATTTTTCGGGCGCGTGGCCGCGAAATTAATGGCACGCGTCCTTTCAACAGCTGTTGCCAGCTTGCTTTTTGCCACGTGTCATAGTTTCATTGCACCTACGATTTCTCTCTCTTCCGCATTAAATTCATCGCATTGATTGCGATTAGTATATAAAGGGGGAGAGGGTCCTTTGTAATCCACACTTTCACTTTTCTCTTCATCTTCAAAACGATTTCCGGCGAATACTCACCTTTTCAGTCGAGCATTCTCTTGAAATCGTTCTCTTCTTTCATACCTGCAAGATGTCTTCTGCTCACGATCTTGAGGCTACAGCCCAGGAGGCTGGGGTGTACGCCGAGAACCCGTCATCCACGTCCGACAAGGATGACAAGAGTACTGCTGGCGAGTGCCAGTGTGCTCTGCCTGTCGATCTATATCAGTACATCGTCAGGAAGTTCATGCTCGAGTCTTTCGAGCCTGAGTTTCCTGAACCTCATCAGACGGTGTATGATACCCCCAGAGGCAAGATCGGGGTATATGCCGCATTCTTTGTCTATGGGAATCTTAGGTTCCCCTTGACGAAGTTTGTGTACCGTGTTCTGGAGAGGCACGGTGTACACCTGACCGAGGTACACCCGATGGCGATCGCAAAGATTCGCCACTTCGAGTGGGTGTGCCGGATTCTGGGCGTTGAGCCCTTCGTCGACTGCCTGATGACCTTCTACTCTTGGAGGTGCATCCAGGGGTGGTATACTCTGATAACCCGGATCAAGGGTTTGAAGATTTGCGCAACCGAGCGCAGTCTTCGTTCATAGAAGCGGGAGTTCTTTTATATCTCCGCTCGCGCCATCCCCCTTGCCATGAAGTTTAAGAATGGGCAAGCACTCCCCAGCCTTCACGCCTCCAACTACCAGGAGGCGGAATGGTTCTCAAAGATTTCCCGAGTCCAATCTCCGGTTTACCGCTTTGCGGAGTCCGGGATGGTGATGCTCGGGATGAGCCGGGTGTGGAAGGATGCGGAGGCGCAAAAGATCTCGATCGTCCTTGAATACGGTTTGAACTCTGTCCCTTACAGTATGCTGTCTTCTTTGTTTATATAGGTTCGTCTTCTAACTGTTTTTCTTTTATTTCAGAGGGGAACGACTTGCAGTCGCTCCTGCATCCGCGGGAGGCTGATAGTCCCGCTCGGATGGGTACTCGTGCTCTAGATGAGAACGAGTTGCCCATCCTTGAACAGACGGCGGATCGGTTCGTGGAGGTCTACCCGCCAGGCCACGAGATCCTGAGCGCCAGGCGGCCAGGTAAGGCGTTATTCAACCCTCGACCCCTCAATGCTGAAACCTCTGCTGGAATTCCTCTAATCTTGTGTTCTGATGAGGAATCCGCAGATGGTCCTCCGTTGGTGCGGAAAAAGAAGGCTGCCGGCGGGAAGGGGAAGGCGAAGGAGGCCTCCACTGCCGATCCGGTGCCTCGGTCTGATTCAGAGACTGAGAGCGAGGAGGTGGCGGGGAACCCTGGTGGTGATAAGACCACTGCTCCGGAGGCTGCGACGACTGTCACCTCCGGAGAGCCCAGGATGACGACGGTGAGCGGCGTAAAGAGGCCGGCTCCATCGGGTTCGTCCCCGCCTGTCTGCACTTTTAGGCTCAAGAAAACCCGTAAGTACAAACTTCCTTTATTTGACTTCATAGCTTTCCATCATTAATACTTATCTTCCTTGTGCAGGCGTGGATGCTATCGCATTCCAGGGTGGAGCGGGGAGGAGTACCTCCGGACCCATGACGGTAGGCTTGGTCAGCCTACCTGAGGAGACGACCCAGGCGGCTGCGCCTGCTTCAGTTGGTTCAGTTGCTCACCCAGTTGAGCCAACTGTTCCAACTGTGATGACATCATGTAGGTTCCCCGGACGGATCACACGAGATATCCCGATATACACAGGTGCGGAATCCCTGTGTAGATCGTTACGGACGTAGAATATAAGCTCACGAACACACGAACACGATATGAACAACCACACGTTATATTAATAACACGAACCGAGATGCTTACAGACTCACGTCAATAGACTCACTGAATTACACGTAAACTGAACTCGATCAATCAAAACACTAACAACCATCCCGTAAACAGTAAACAGTAAACAATATAAATACACGAAAACTTCGCCTCAGGCAAAGTTTTCCTTAACTTCGCTCGTTCAACAAGTTCGCCTAGGCGAACTTGTCAACAACTTCGCTTGGTTAACAAGTTCGCCTAAGCGAACTTGTCAACAACTTCGCTTTTACAAACAAATACACAAACAATATTACAGACTCGATTACAGACATTAGACATATGAACTACTGACATCTATGCACCAACAGACTCCCCCTTGGCAGTAGCTTCATATCTTGATCTTTCAGCTCTTGTCTCGTAATCTTGTATCTTCAAGCGTGCACTCCTTCTCTAACACACACCGTGACTACTCGCTGATATTTCCTTGCTTCATCCTTCCAAGCAGGAATATAGAATATCTTCTTTTCATTCAGCACTTGCAAATCAGCTTTCGATAAGTTAACAAGATGCATCGGGTCATACACCCTCAGCACTTCTTGTTCATCTTCGTCTTCCATCACGGCTTCAGCAGTCTGGCAATCAACGTACCACCATTTTAGATTCATCAACACATCCTGAGGCATATTCTTCATTGGAACCTCCTTGATGCATCGGATCGGTTTGTATTTCATCACCATCCATGGCTTGCCATCTGCTCTCAATCCCCTCTCTGTATCCTCTACGAGCTTTCCCTTCTGTGGCTTTAATAATTCAAACTTCTTCTCTTTTACGCTTTCCTTCCACACGATCTTCTCAATCATTCTTGCCATGTTGTTGTCACTTCTATTTATCAGGCCCAACCTGGCCAAATCCTTCACCTCACATTCCGGCAACGTATTGAGAGATCTCAACATTCGTTTGAAGTATTGAATACCATCATAACGCTTCACCACAAACAGCTTTATCTGTTCATCATAAATCCAACAGATAATTCCCTTCTTCGACTCAGCATAGCCTTTGATGTTATAACTCTTCTTGAACATGGCTGGAACATCAGGCTTCTTGGTCTTGATAAACCAATAAGCACAGCCTTCCTTCCACCTAGGCTGCTCCTCCCACTCAGTCTCATCCATCTCAGCACCCATGTCAGCTTTCTCAACATCAGGGATCTCGTGTTCAACACCTTCTTCTACTATCTCCCCCTCTTCTATTCCATCTTCAATCACAATCTGCTCACCGATCTTCTCAATCATATCACTCGGCAGCACATCTTCATCGAACAACACCTCATCACTGAACATGTCATCGTCCAGTTCCTTCAACGCATCAATCACGTCATCCTCCACCAACACCACATCATCACCACCAGCCGCCTCGGTAGACTCCCCCTCAGCTGTGGAAGTACCAAGACCTTGAGAAGTTCTTGGCAGCTCACCACCTGCATCTTTCGATGCATTGGGATCATCGTCTCGGTCGTTTCTCTTCTTCGTTCTGAGCTCGTCGCCCTTACAGCTCATCTCCCCCTGAGATGCCAAGAACTCCTTCAAGGCATCTATGATTTTCCCATGCTCAACCAGGAGGGATGACTGTAGTTGATTTGCTTCCACTAGGCTTTGAATAGTCTTCGATTGCTCTGCCACGATCCGCTCTAGTGAAGCTATTCTCTCTAAGTCTGACATAGGCGAAGGCGAGACTCCAGAAGCAGGCGTAACCGCAGGTGGTACCATACCTGATAACCCTGCAGCAGTAACGACCGTTGACTCTACAAATCGTGCAGCTACCACCGACTGAGTAAGCGTTGGAGGTGGTAGTGACACGATCTCCGGAGTCGACGTCTTGAGAGCAGTGATGGATGGAGTGCCAGCAGCTGATGTAGCCACCACGGGAACATCCGCAGCGCTTGTACTTGTAACCTGTACAGAAGAAGGAACAATAGACATACCAGACAGTGCGGCCGGAGCAAAACGTACAGTCCTTGAAGTCTCTCCAGCTCCCATGCCAGCACCTGTCCTCTCCCGTCTTGATCTTCTTATCAGCTTATGTATGTCCTCTTCCTCTTCCGACTCTTCATCATCCTCCGTTCTCTTTCTTTTCCCGAACGTTCTTTCTCGAGACACCATCAACCGTCTCCCCTCATTCATAATCTCATCCAAATCGGAGTCAGCCATCGACGTAGCTGCTCTAGTCATACTCACACCCGAACCCTGTGCAGCTGAGACTTGCACCTCTTCAACTTGATCCATGTCAAAATAGCCTTGACCTCCAAAAACAGCGTCAAGGTCTATATCCTCAGCAGTTGATACAACAGGCACAGCAGGAGCAGGAACAGCTTGAGTTGCTCTTGCCTGTTGCGGTTGAGGATCTCTGAACTCGTCCCCACCAGCAGGAACATACTCTGGGTTGATTAAAAACCCAAATAGAGGAGTATGCCTGGGACGACGTTCAGGGTTGCTCCTCGCACTTGACGTGCGGCATTGAGCAAAGATACGTTTGCTCACCGATTCCACGTATCTGATCGGAGCGTCTCTGAGGTAGAGCCGGAGCGACATGGTTCAATATCATCTGGATGAACTGTGGGTACATTATGAACCGCTCCCGAGACATCGCCCGTCTTTGTCTATCAATCTCGTAGAAGACCATTTGACTGAAGCTATAACGCTTGTTATAGGTCAGTGCAGTCATGGCAGACTGCATGGTCGCACCCATACCGTCAGTGCCTGCCTTCCTCCGAGACATGCACACTATCATGACGTGCATAAGGAAGCGCCACTGATCAAGAAGGAAACCCTTCCTCCTTTGGGTATCTCCTAATGGACCAGAGTAGCCCATTCGAAGAAACGCTCCATCACGAAAGGGAGCTACGAACTCTGTAGGGTCATCCCTTGTATCTTCACCGAATCGTAACGCCACCCGGATCTGTTCAGAGTTGAACTGAACCTGTTGATTGTTCACCGTCGCTCGCATGACCGGGGGCTCAATACGACAGTCGTATTCGACCGTCTGCCAGAAGTCTTCGATATTCGGTAGAGATATTGTGACACCTGGTAAAATCCCAATCCCTTAAACCAAGTAATCAACCTAAATATTAGGTAATTATGTTAAATGCGCCTTGCGCGAGCGCGCCATGATTAGTCAGCGCGTGCATTTGTTATGTGCGCCCTGCGCGAGCGCGCCATGATAGTCAGCGCGTGCATCTGTTATGTGCGCCCTGCGCGAGCGCGCCATGTTAGTCAGCGCGTGCATTTGTTATGTGCGCCCTGCGCGAGCGCACCATGTTAAGAACCAGCGTGAGCATATGTTATATGCGCCATGCGCGAATGTTTTGGCTTTATGTTTTCATGTAACTTAAACGTTGTTGTCTATGGGTTGACCATCCCGCATAATGCTAAGGCGGGTGCATCCTAAATCGTTTATGCGCGTGCGGAAGGGAACTAACCTCCCCGCATGGCGGGAACATTGAGAGCCAGTTTGTCTGAAGCTCCAAGATGGAATTGACTTCAACATGACTGATCACTATGTTGAAATACCAAGACCACCTGGAGAATCTACAAATGAAACTCAATATCCCCAACTGCGAGAAGGTTACGCACCTACCCGCAGCAAAGAAATGTCCTTCACGCAGAAAGCTATGCGCACAAAGTGATGCGCACAGAACGCTTAGTCTATTCTCCAGACATAAGGAGATTACTCCCGCCCAAAAGGAAACAGTAGCGTGTTTCAGAGATTTTCCACTTTTTACTGTACACTGACAAAAGTACCTGAAAAAGCACACTGTAACATGAAAAGTCAACTGTCAGCCACCCTATTCTCACCAACCCCAGACCTGCATGTCCTGTCCAAATCAAATCAAGATCTTTTGTCCACTCCTCCACTTTTAAATAAACAATAAACAATAATAATTTCCATACTTTATCATTACACCTAGATATGAAAAGATTTCAATCCCCTAAAGCAAGGGATTGTGTTCCCTTGAGTTTGCCTATAAATTTGTAACCTAAATTATCACCCAAAACACACTTCAAAGAACTACAAACTTGCACTAATCCTCTCCCAAGCATCCGTTGTTTCCAGCTCCGATCCTGTTACTAGGTAAGCCGAGAATATAACCTTGAGACCTACTATCCAACCCTTATATTCTCCTATTTCTTGATCTTAATATATATACTTGTTATTTAATCGTATTCTAGACCTTCGATTCCGAGGCCAACACCAAGAAAACCCGAATCTCGATTAATCCCTTAACAAGAACCACAGGTGAGTCTCACAGCCCCTATTTTCACTGTTTTCACTATCTTTAAACTGTTTTCGGGGCGAGGGACACGTACTTAAATAATGTTTTATCATGGTATACTTACAAGCTATGCAAGCGATTATGTGTTTAAGTTATGTTTCATGATGAGTAATGCAAACGGTTATCTAAGGTTTTCGATGTATGTGCGCAAGAACTCGAGTAAGTGATCACTTTACCATTGGAACTCTAAGGGTAGGGACTGCTGGTTTGATCCACCCACTCGTAGGGGTCGCACCTCTTTGCATGGACGAGTGCCTAGTATGGTCATGGGGCAGTACTATGGGTTTGAGCCCGCTCGTAGGGTCGCGCCTCTTTGCATGGACGAGCGCCTTGTTTTCCGGCACAACGTCCGCCGCGTAACCCGCGGGACGGAATTATTATTTTAGCTCGTAGTGGCAGCGCCACTTTGCATGGACGAGCACATGTTCCTGAAACGTTCGCAGCGTAACCCGCGGGACGGTATTACTTATTTTAGCTCGTAGTGGCAGCGCCACTTTGCATAGACGAGCACAGTTCCCTGAAATGTTCGCAGCGTAACCCGCGGAACGATTTTATCAGAATATCTTGATAGAACTATGTTTTACCAAGCATGTGTTTTAATGATGCTATCAGAATTACGTTTCAGAATGATTTGTATCAAGATTATGATGCAATACGATTTATCAAGTTACTAAGACTTGTGAACTCACTCAGTTTATACTGATTCAAATGTTTTTACGTGTCTTTCAGGAGATAACTAGGTAGCGCATGGAGTCACACTTATAGCACCTCACGCTGAACATCTAAACTAGCTTTTTGGAAGATTTTAGTTCTATCCCTTCGATGCGCGTGGTTGTTCCCGCCGCGCATGGGGATATGGCGTGGAAATCTTCAACAATTTTTATACTTGGATGTTTTTATGTAATTTTTAAACAATGTAATGTATTTGTATTAAACTTTTCATGCGCAATGAAAATCTTACTTTGAATGTTTGCAATGGCCCGTGCTTAAGTATCAATTCCCACTCGCGCGCCGCCCGGCTGTTTCCGCCGCTCAGGGCCGGGTGTGACAGATTGGTATCAGAGCACTGGTTATAGCGAACTAGGAAAAGAAGTTTTAACCTAGACTATAACCGTTGGGGAATCGCATGAAATATTTTTCAAAGAAAATAATTTCAAAAGAAACTATACACACACTTAGGAACACGGGTCACACTGTCTAGTAAATAATGATAACATTATG
The DNA here is from genome assembly GCF_021521415.1 of Bidens hawaiensis. Taxonomy (NCBI): domain Eukaryota; kingdom Viridiplantae; phylum Streptophyta; class Magnoliopsida; order Asterales; family Asteraceae; genus Bidens; species Bidens hawaiensis. Next base: position 50,090 of record NW_027500367.1, read on the forward strand.
TGCTCAGAGTACATGCGCTAAGTCTGATATATTTTCACTCTTTTAAAGCAAGAATGCCTCCAACTAAAGCCAAAGGAATTACCATGACACCCGAGGAACTCGCGGAAATAATCGCGCAGGCGATTGCGACAAATGAGGCCAGCAAGGCCGAATCAAGTCAGGGTCGTCAGAATGAGACCCCAGAACCCGAATCAGGAGCCTTGGACAAAGGATGCTCCTATAAGACATTCATGGCCTGTAAGCCTTGGCCATTCAAGGGAACCGAAGGGGCCATTGGGCTCTACAACTGGATTGACAAGATGGAGACAGTCCTCTCCATTAGCGGATGTAGTGAGAACCAGAAGGTCCTTTACGCGACCTGCATGTTCCAAGAGGCAGCTTCGTCTTGGTGGAAGCTTCAAACGAAAACATTGGGGCGAGAAGTTGCTCTCCACAAGACCTGGGAGGAACTGAAGGAGATGATGATGAGAAAGTTCTGCTCTCGCGCAGAAATCCAGAGTCTACAACAGGAATTCTGGAACCACACCATGGTAGGAACGGATATCGACGCCTACAACAACCGGTTCAACGAACTTTGCCAGTTGGTGCCAGATATGGCAAACACGGAGGAAAAGAAGATCGAGAGGTATATTTTTGGGTTACCTCCTGTTGTTAGGGTTCCGCTCAACGCCGCAGCGCCTCCAACCTTTGATGAGGCGGTAGCGCGGGCCATCACCCTTACAAGGGATACGATCCGTGCGGGTATGTTGACTACGCGCGGAATCGAGCAGCGAACCTCTGATCCCAAGAGGA
>NW_027500368.1:0-117831 GCF_021521415.1 Bidens hawaiensis
ATAATTAGTGTTTAGACTGTTTGTCATAGTCTTCATATATTATAAAGAGTATATTAAAATTAGCATATTCTTAAAAAGAGTTACATAACTGACCTCTAAATGTTGTTCTGCTGACACAAAAGAAATAAGTATAAAACGGCATCCCCCTGTTTGCTTTTCGAATGGCAGACTTTGGTACATCTAGCATAAACAATTAAAACTCAGTTATCAATTATATTATGTGAAACTGACAAGTGGCGATCAATAAAAGGATAATATGCACCTTTAAGAAGCTTCCACGCAGCACGCTGTGAAAAATGATGTACAGCAAGACGTTCCAGCACACGTCTAGTAGTAACAACACTAGTCTAAAATAAAACCGTTACAAAACACATTAAGTAGTAATATTTTAAGCTTTTAGGAACACGTTACAAAATATAAATTCATACTTACTTCGCGAATGATTTGTTTTACTGATTTCTTGAAGGGTACAACCAAGTCAACATGATGGTCATCGGAAGAATCGGGTAAGAAATCATCATTGCCATCATCTTCTACTTTTGGTACCAAAATTGGTAGATAGAATAATAAGAAAGACCTTAATGATGTCATCACAAACGGTCTCGGTTGGAAAGCTGAGAATAATGGCTTGAGCTCGATAGAATATTCTTTTGTGCTGTAGTTGAGCACATCATGCCTAGAGATTGTTTCAGATGCGGTTCTTAAGCTCGTTAGGTAATCTTCGGCTGAAAGAGATGGAGTCGGAGCAGCATCACAAAATGCAAATCTTTTTTCACTGAAACGGTTTTCATTTTAATAATTAATCAGTAGAAAGTAAAGCCAGATTTTAATAAATATAAGTTTAGCCCAAGAGTATAACCTAAATTTTAATTTATATAAAAGAGTATAACCTAAATTGTAATCTATATAAATTACAAATTTTGTAGTTAATTAACTATTGTGCCCTGCTTGTGGTGCACCCATATAATGTATATATGTGTGAACCCTCGAGTGGGCAAAAGTGAAATTGCACTAATTTTGACGTTATTTTACTAATTTCGTGAAAATAACGTTAAAAGTGGCGGAAGGTTAATCAGGCATCATGTGGTGACGTTGATAGCCGAAAGACAAGGGTACATGCACCAATCGGCCGGTATCCCGGTGGTTGAGTGTTATGTGCCTTATGTCTAAGGCTTGATGCAAAACTACTATCGAGCCGGGGGTCTCATCGGAAGCAGCCTCTCTATTCCTACGGGGTAGAGGTAAGGCTGTCTACATCTTACCCTCCTCAGACCCTACCATAGCTTTGCTATTGGTGGGATTTACTGATGATGATGATGTTTATTAACTATGTGCTATGTATGTTGAAAACACTTTATTTTTCTTTCTATATATATATCAATATGTGTAAATCTATAAAAGTATTATTTTTTAAACAAACGAGCTGGAGCCACAAGCCGGCTCAAGATTTTTACAAGTCAAACTCGGGCTCAACATTTCAGCTCGTTAAGACAATTGAGCCGAGCCAAGTCAGCTACGTTTGTAATCAAGCCGAGCCTGAGCCAAGATAAGCTCACCTCATTAGGCTCAAACAGTTGGCTTGTTTAAATCAAAGCCAAACTTTTAATATATATAAATTATAAATTTTGTAGCTTATTAAATATGGATTATGTGTATGTTAAAATTATATTTTTTCTTTGTATGTACATCAATGTGTAAAAACATAAAGCTTATTGTTTTAAAATAAACGAGCTGGCTCGAGCTTTTTACGAGCGGAAAATTCAGCTCATTAAGGTAAATAAGCCGATTCCGAGCCCGGGCCCAACCTGATTCAGCTAGATTTGTTTGCAGCTTTAAAAAAAGAGGAGCATTCATTACATAACCAATTTTAATTTAAGTATAGAGCCATGAAAACTGCATAAAACAAATACATTTGACTTAAATCATGATAAGTACAAGTACAACAACAACAACAACACTGTACTTAGTGTTGTGTAATCTGTATTGAACCTCTGCACATATAAGGCAGTGTTTGGGATTCAAAAGCAAATAAGCAACTTTAAGTGTTTGGATGATAAAAATTTATTCTTTAGCAGTTTGAATTTGTTTATTTCAAATTGTGGATTCAAATTATCAATAAGCAATGCCAAACAGCCCTAAATCCCCCTAAATAATAATAAAAATCAAAACTTTAAGTCTAAAATAGATGAATAATAAGAGGGTATACCCGAATAAAGCCCTAGAAGCAAAGGGTGTGCCGACGGCGATGTAAGCGGCGGCGGAGGAGGCGGCGAGAGTGGCGGAGTATAAACCGGTGGCATGTAGGGTTTGGCCATTGAGGCTGGGGTTCTTCCTCAGTAGATCCATAAACAAAGCTATTCCGGACATTGTGTTGTTGAAATCAACAATTGAATTGAAGGGTTTGAAGATGGTAGTGATGAATGGAAGGAAGAAGTAGAAGATGAAGATGAAGGGGGTGAGGATTTCAAAGACAAGACGGATCGATATCGATGGTGGAGTGGTGGTGTTCAAAGGAGAAGAAGAGGAAATATAAAAGATATTGATATTTTGAGATCTTTAATAAAAGGTATTGTTATTATATTAAACATTTGGAATTACAATTTATGTTAGCCGTTAGGTTCAGAGTTTGGCTTCTGCATTCTTCCAAGAAATCATACCGTCGGTTATCACTTGACAGTCGTTGTGTCACTACAAGAGCATAATTCTCTGACGTAACACACGGCGGGACGAAAACCTGGGTGGGCTCATGGTTTAAACTAACAGCCTTTGCACAAGACCTAGCTTAAATCCTTCATTGCCAATATCCACCCTAAGTGACACAAGTTGGAATCGTGAACTCAAGTCTCCATTGGAGAAACCAAATCTTTTACCACTAGGCCATAAGTGAGGGATTTCATATTTATTACGATTAGTGTTATTTCAATTTTTGTATTTTCTTTAATACTATGTTGTTTATAACGGAATTTACATACCTACTTTTGGAATGATGTACTGAACAACGATGAGCTAAGTCCTTCTTAATTGTGAGATATTAAGTACGGAGTAGGATACATTGAAAGTTAATCTTTTAACGAGAGGTTGAAGTGGCTAAAGTGGTAGGTTTAGTTCAATCCGTTAAGATTTAATTAGTAGTTTGAAAGTTTAGATTTGTCTATCTTGTTTTTGAATGTTTTGTAAATTTGACAAGTTTATTTGAATGTCTAGAAATTAAGAGTTTCAGACTATCTTAAGTGTATGTTTAGTTTGAGTAGGATTAGTATGTTTTTTTAGTATAAATAAATGAGCTAAGGGTTCTTGTAAGTGTGATAAAAGCTATAATAATTAAAAAAGGACGATCTTGGTTGAGATCAAATTCCGTGTTCATGCTTTTAGAGTTTTAGCCTTGATTTCCAGCAATTGGTATTCGAGCATAGGCTCAAGTGTGTAACCCAACATGCGCATCTATGTTATGGATTATCTGGCTATATATAAGTTGTGGCAAATAGATTTAATAAAGTAGTTCCTAAGTCGGTGTGATATGATTTAATCATCTAAACCTACATGAATTAGAAGAAAGTTCCAAGTGTGTAATATGAAACTCTATTGAATAGCCTATGGGACAAGTGGATGCTTACCAGAGAACTATAAAACCCATTATTAGTTTATTTGGTCGTTTTTTATCATAAATGCTGGTGGAACTCTTTGGAGATGAAAATAGAGCGAATTTTTTTTTTTTTTAATAAAAGGGAGTGGTTATTCCCAATCGCTTATCTTTTTCATTAAGTAACAATGGAATAGTATTAGGGATGTGATAATCACTTGTAGTTCGATTCATAATGTGATTGTGTTGAGGAGTTTCAATCGAAAATAACAGAGGATAAAAAGGGAGGTAGTGTAGCCCATATAAAATGAAGGACAGATGACTAAGGCAGAGGTGGTCAAACTAAGGTCTAGGATGGTTAAAAGAGGGTTGAAATTACCGGGCATCAAGCATCGCAGGCAAAAGGGCTTAGTGTGGAAAGTTATAACGTAGTATCAAAGCGTATGATATGTATGATGATGTATGAAGTCTTTTAATGCGCAAGCGACCAATGCTCATAAGGTTAGTTGTGTTAGCAATGCTGAGTGTTCGTGTGAGCTTCTACATACCCACTTTTGAATGCATTTAATTGTTTTTAGGTTGGGATGCATGTCGTATGAAAGATTTTGAAAATCTAATTTAGTTGAATGACATGTTTACTTTTATGAAATGGCATGTTTGTTACTTGTTACTATCATATAACTGCATGATTGACTCATGTCTATGCGAAGCATCCATTGTTGAATATGGGCTCGTGGTTGCGTTGAATAATATGTTAGAATAGGTAATTGTAATGGCATGAAATGCAAAAGGCTGTTTTTGAAACCCAATGATTGTTTGTAATGATAGTATATAGCTAATTAGGATTAGCTAACTTGTTTTAACGTGCATATTAGGACGAGGTGAAGTATCAACTAACAAGGTTGGATTATGCGTGACCCTCATTTAGTTGGGCGTCCATCAGGAGACCCAACATAGGATCCAATTATGAACATTTGATATGTTTCCTTTTTTTAGTGTTGGTTTGAATGGTATTTTCTTTTAGACTTCCGTTACGTGATTGTTTTAAAAGAAGGCTTATCTTGTGTAATCACAATAAGTAACATGCACAAGTTAGTTTTACAGCGTTACAATAATCATTCGTATAGTTCACTCAAACGCTTGCATGATCCTCACAATTTATACTGATTTTTTTTTTCTTTAATTTATTAATCATCTCACAAAATTCATCAGAGTTGATAAGGTTTTCCATACGGTGTTTTTGTCACATGTTCCATCAGTTTTCATGATATGATTCCAAGTGTCGATCTTAGCAGTTTCACTAATAAAGAGACTGCACCCTCTAAAGCTAACATGCATTGGCGAGTGCTCTTTTTGGTAAAATTGTTCACGACATGGACATAGCAAGTAGACAAGCCATTTTTGAGTGTCTACGAGCGCTGCATGCTCAAGATTTTCTTCTTGCTATCCCTATAGATGGGTTATGCCAGCATATGTCTCCAGTGGAGTATCGTACTATCCTTAAGTATCGCCTCATGATTCCTCTATTCCCGGTTGATGAGATAATGTCCTGTTTGTCATAAGGTGTGTTTAGACTCATGTGGGGAGCACGTTGCGCATTGTAAAGAGCTATCGGGGTTCAAGTACCGACATGATCTGGTTAGGGATGTGCTCTTTGACATATTCAGACAGGTCGGAATTTTTGTTAAGAAAGAAGCACCTGTGAATTTCTTGACTGACCCGTCAGATGGAAGATTATCTCTTTTACCGGCTGACATTTGGGTGTTTGGATGGATAGGAGGAAAACATGCGTGTGTGGATTTAACAAGGATTTTCTTTCTGGTGGGCTTAGGGAGTAGTGATTTCACAGTCGGTCAAACGTCTTTAAAAGCTACTTCAGGCAATGTGACTAAACATGAGAATGCGTGTCTTGACAACCAACATGTATTTATTCCTTTTGCTTTTGACAATTTCAGTTTCTCGCGCCTGAAGCTGTGGAGTTACTTACCAGAGTTCAACGGGTCATGCATAGTAAAGTTATGACTTCAAGATCAATGAATGTGGTTTTTAAAAGATATAAGTTTTTCAATTCAAAAGGGGGTAGCCGCGCAGCTTGTTGCACACTTGCCTTCTGTTTCGATGTAATCACTACCTTACTTATTACAATTAAAGTATTAAGAGACTTAATTAAAGTTCAAAAAAAAAAAAACCTTTCACAACATACAGCCTGCATATTAGAAACTAGGTTAGACCCCCTGTTACATACGGACGAAAAATATAAATATAACAATGAGATATAATTATAATTTTTATTAAACCGCGTGTTTAATAAACAACAATATAATCCAAGCCTCGTGACTTAAACCACAATTTCAATCCAAACATCCATACATCCAGTCCAAACGTTCATAAATAATTTCCCAAAATCCAAAAAATAAAATGAAATAACGAAGTCTCAAAATAAAAAAAAATAACAATGAAAACAATTAATTGTCTCTATTACTCAATAAATGATGATTATAATAATTTATTTTGAAACTTTCTTCAATTAGGAGTTACTGTTTTAAATTATTATTCAAATTAACATGTGGAAGTTATATAAATGGAAAATTAATGAGTTGGAAGCCTATGTGGCATGTTAGTTGAATTCTGTGTGAAAAACCTTGTATTGCTTTAATACTATAGTAAGATTCTAAGTTATGCAACATATTTCTAACTTATACCATGAAACAAAAAAGACATATTAATTAAAACTTCATTATCTGCTGAAGTCATATGTTGTAAACTATTAAGCGTAAACATGTAGATGCTATAACATAAGTTGCGTGTTTTAGAAACTATTTTTATTGAAATTATAAAACATTTAAGTACACACCATAAAAAATGCTAAAAATGTGAATATAACAATGAGATATAATTATAATTTTTATTAAACCGTGCGTTTAATAAACAACAATATAATCCAAACCTCGTGACATAAACCACCATTTCAATCCAAACATCCATACATCCAGTCCAAACGTTTATAAATAATTTCCCAAAATCCAAAAGAAAAAAAAATAATAACAAAGTCTCAAAATTAAAAAAAAATAACAATGAAAATAATTATCTTTATTACTCAATAAATGATGATTATAATAATTTACTTTGAAACTTTCTTCAACTTAGAAGTTAATGTTTAAAATTAATATTCAAATTAACATGTGGAAACTATGTAAATTGAAAATTGATGAGTTGGAAGCCTATGTGAACATGTTAGTTGAATTTCGTTTGGAAAACCTTGTATTGCTTTAATAGTATAGTAAGATTCTAAGTTATGCAACACATTTCTAACTTATACCATGAAACAAAAAAGTCATATTAATTAAAACTTCATTATCTGCTGAAGTCATATGTTGTAAACTATTAAGCGTAAACATGTAGATGCTGTAACATAAGTTGTGTGTTATAAAAACTATTTTTATTGAAATTATAAAACATTTAAGTACACAACATAAAAAATGCTAAAAATGTGAATATAATAATGAGATATAATTATAATTTTTATTAAACCGTGCGTTTAATAAAATAACAATATAATCCAAACCTCGTGATATAAACCACCATTTCAATCCAAACATCCATACATCCAGTCCAAACGTTTATAAATAATTTCCTAAAATAAAAAAATAAAATAAAATAACAAAGTCTTAAAATTAAAAAAAAAATAACAATAAAAACAATTAATTGGCTTTATTACTCAATAAATGATAATTATAATAATTTATTTTGAAAGTTTCTTCAACTTAGAAGTTAACGTTTAAAATTAATGTTCAAATTAACATGTAGAAATGTTATAAATGGAAAATTGATGAGTTGGAAACCTATGTGGACATGCTAGTTGAATGTCATGTGGAAACCTTGTAATGCTCTAAGGTAGTGTTTGTTATGCAGGAATGGAAGGTGGAATGTAATAAGTCATTCCAAAGGAATGAAAAAAAACATGTTTCGTTACCATGCATGAATGAAATGGATCATTTCAAATGAAATGAAACTCCTTTCACTTTTAGGATTTTCATTCATTTGGGTATGGGTGTTTTTTTTTAATTCTTTCATGGAATGAAAAAGTCAAAAAGTCAACATCATTATTACTATTGTAAAATTATAATCATATTATTATTATTTTCTAATTATAGTTATTATATTATCATTATCATTTTGTATATTTTATATTAGAACTATTACTACATTATCATTATTTTTAAATTAGATGAGTTAACATTTCACAACGCATATACAATTTAACGATCTCGTTGCAGCATGAGGTTCTAAAAATACTTATTATGAATATTCATTTATTGCTAATATTATTTATTTATTTTTTATTATTATTACTAATAAAAATATTAATAATGATAAAGTGATTAATCATTCCATTCTTACATGGTAACCAAACATGACAATGAAATTGTAATGATCCATTCCCTCATTTATTTCTCCATTCCATTCCCTCATTTATTCCATAACTCCATACAAAACGTACTCTAATAGTATAGTAAGATAAGATTTGATTCCATTTAGTCTAGTAATAACTATTAATTATGCTTTATTACTTTATCTGTTTTTTTCCCATTTCACATAATGCTTTGAAACAATGCGTTTTTTTAACCGTTAGTACAAAAGTCTAAATAGTGAAATAAACCATTCACACGGTTTTAGAGCATGTTTGGGATTAAGTTTGAAAAATGATTATTGGTTTATTGGTGTTTTCAAAAAGCAATAAGTTAAAATGTGTTTGACAATCACAAAAATCTTTTTTATTTTAGCTTTTTGAAAAGGTTAATCAGTTTTCTAAAAGCCTAAAATTCTGGCCTTTCAAAATGGCTTTTTAAAAAAGCCAATAAATTAAAAAGAATTTTTTAAACTCAATCCCGAATATGTTCTTAATTTGGTTTTACCTACGGTGATAGGGGTGGAGTTCGGGTACCATTCGGATACCCTCAACCCAAATCGGGTATGCTCCACTCCACCACCAGCCATAAGGTTAATGATTTGACTTATACAGCTAACTCTTTAAAATATAAATATAAATATTTTGTTAAAACTAAAGTAATATATAATAATCAATTTAATAATGTTTACTAAAACGTTCAAATATGATTTTTTTAATACTCATCCACTAAATCACTATATACACATTGTAACCGGGGCAATCGGTCACCAATAGTGGGACCCACATGGTTACTCAGCAAAACCTTGCCTCTTTATCATTCACATTTCACACCATCCATCCATAATAAATAAAATATTACATTAAACCTTTATTTTTTTCTTTTCCCTGTGATTTCTTGATGGTTTTTTGCCCCCTTTCATTCTGGCCGGCCACCACCACCACCAGCAGCTGCCTTTGCAACCACCCTACATATGTACACATACTCCATCCATCCTACTCAGCAGACCCTCAAGTTCTTGACTGTTTCTTGAACCACCACCACCATCCACCGTCTCAAACCACCGTAAAGTTTGTTTCTTTTTGTCTTTTTTAGATGCCCACACATGGTTCGCAAAAGGGTTTTCAAAATCTTGTACCTTTTGTAATCTGGGTCATAGTTCTTGATGTATTACAGTCAGATCTTCAAGAAAATAGGTTTATAAGCTGCCCAGTTCTTATTTCTTGATTTTTAGGGTTTTAATCAAGACTTTTGGTATGTGTTTGTGAAGGGTTTGGTGTTTTTCAGCTTAAAGTTGTGAAAGATTGTTGCTTTTTTAGGTTATGATGTTAGTTTTGTGAATTAGGGCTTTTAATTTTAGGGTTCCAAACATGGCTGCAAGTAGTCAATGTTTTGTGGAATGGAAAGAACATTATGTTTCGAAAGAAAAGGGCAAAAGGGTAGTTCATTATTTCTTGAAAGATATATCGGGTGAGTCGGTTTTAGCGGTTGTGGGAACCGAAAGGAGCATTAGGCATATGTTGTATGTGGTTGCTGAAGATTTCTTGAAAGTCAATGAGGCCGATAATTCGGTCAATGCAGGGTATAGATGGAGGTCAAGGAGGGAGGTTGTGAATTGGCTTACTTCTAGGTTATCAAAACAACACCAGCAAGGCGAACCCTCGAGTAAGTTTCTTGAAATTTTAGTTAACATATTTGCATACATTATATGTTGAAGTGTCTTGAATGTGTAGCATTATTGTATCATTGTACTTGAAATGTGATATAAGTTGTGTAATTGAAGATGTAATTTGCGATTGATTGATAGAAACTGGCTTAAGTTAATAATAATAATGATGTTTTCGTGTGATGTATAATGTAATAGAACCCTAGCATTGACATAGATACGACAAGCCGGTGACTCACAAAAAATACCTAATTCGGTTTTATTTATTTCGTGTGTATTCTATTCCGTGGTATAAATTTTTATGAATAGTTCCATATATATCCTTTTAGAGGTTGAAAACTTTCATTTGCATAATGTTCCTTTTGTTTATTTCATTGACATAGATACGACAAGCCGTTGACTCACAAAAAACACCTAATTCGGTTTTATTTATTTCGTGTGTATTCTATTCCGTGGTATAAATTTTTATGAAAACTTCCATATATATCCTTTTAGAAGTTGAAAACTTTCATTTGCATAATGTTCCTTTTGTTTATTTCATTGACACAATCTGTGATAAGTAGCTGATTTAGTTTTATTTACTGTATAATGAGTAAATATCGTTCTTTTAATATTTTAAAAGGTTAAATATGATAACATAAAAATTAGAAGGATATGTATGAAAGGTTGAAACTTTTAATAGTATATAATTGAAATAGGCTTTTCTTTTATATAGGGCTTACGTGTAAAAAAGTCCATTTGTAAACATCAACAAAGTGTTTTGCATTTTACTAACATGGTTCCTTTTTTACCTTAAATTTTCAATTTCAGAATTTGGTGTTTCATATCAAAATCGTTTTGCAAGAAATTTGAATTCGCGGGCACATGATATAGTGTGGTCAGGTGTAGCGTGGACTTGCGGTAAACACCTCAAGCATTTTCCAGCCTATAGCAGGAACGGGATTACAATTGCGGTAAACATTTGTCATATATTTGTTTTTTTTAATGAATTCTTTGGTTTTTAGTCTTACAAATCACTTCCACTTGACCCGTGCTAGTTACTTCACATTTGGTTCTTGAAGTTTTCGGTTTCTCAACCGCTAAACTAAATCGAGTAATAAATTTTTAAATTTGTTAGCTATATGACACTATATAAATGCAAATGATAATATGGTAAATTGACATAAATGCCACTGAATCTACTCAAAATATGTTTTGATAATTCGTAGAGTGCATTGTTTTGAGTAGATTCAGTAGAAAAACCATGTTTGATTTTCTTTGATCCAATCAACTCTGTTTCAGCCCGCCAAAAACCTTACATGGAACACTTTTCTTTTCAAAGTTTTGTAGTTTTTTATGAATAATTAGTGTCAACTGTCAAATATGATTCAAAAAGTTACATTAGTTCAGTATAATAAGCAATAACTTTTAAAAATATAATTATGTACGAACCTTTATGTATAAAAGCGAGTTCTAACTTTCCATACAACTATGTGATTTCAGGTGCAATCATTTGTTTACGTTATGTCTGAAGAGGGATCCCGTCACCTTGCGTATCTTGAAGACATGCATGAAGACCGAAAAGGTCAAAAGAAAGTCAAAGTTAGATGGTTTCACGACATTCAAGAAATACAAGCCGTCATTACCTTAAAAAGCCCTAACCCAAAAGAGGTTTTCATTACTCCTACCACACAAGCCATCAGTGTTGAGTGCGTGGACGGTCCAGCCCTCGTTTTGGCCCGTGAACATTATGACATATGTGTGTTTACGCTTCCGGAAGATCTGATGGCTCGTGTCCATCTCTGTGTGAGACAATTTAAAAACAACCGCTTGAAACCGTTCAAATTGAGTAAATTATCCGGGTATTTTGATCAGCCCGTTTTTTCGGTCCTTGAAACTGATTTTGTTGAAGATGAAGATATTGTTAAGGTGGGGGGTAAAAGGGGGGCTAGGAGTTCTAGAGGGCGACAGGTGCCGCCGTATGATTCGTCGTGCATGGATGCAAAGTATGAGAGTTTGAGAAGGAAGCTTATCCTGAGGTATGTGAGAAACCGGGGTTTAAATGTTATACCTTTTAAGGTTAATGAAAAGATTGAGTTGTTGAGTTTGGATAGTGGTATTCGAGGATGTTGGTTTAGATGTACTATAATGCGAATTACTAGCAAACACTTAAAAGTCCAATATGACGATTTGAAGGATGAAGATGATGGTGGTAATCTTAAGGTATGATTTTGTTCGTTCTTTTTATTTTTTGCCCCCCCCCCCCTTTCTTTCGTGGGTCTTATTAATTATTAGCAAATTTATGGTTGAATTGTGGGTCAAATGGTCAAAAGCTGTGAAGTTTTAGGAGGGGTTAAAGCAGGTTGGGTTGACCCGATAACATTGTTTTTTTTGTCTATTTGTATTAGTTACATATATTGTTAATATATTAAATTTAGTTAATGAGGAAACTGTTAGTGAACCAACGGTTAGTTGTTTTTAAACTTAAATAAAACAATATAGGAGGTTGTAAACACCTTAAAGAGTTTGGTTGAATTTTAAACAGTTCGACTTCGACATGTTTCCTTTTTAGCTATATTTTTGTGTTATACTGGTTTTACTAATTTTGGCAAGCAGGTTTGGGTTAAAAATGTCATTTTTCTCTTTAAATCGATTTTTTAATGATTTGGCCCATTCATTAGTAAATGGTTCGAAAGGGCTCAAATTGTCCCCCCGGTGCCAGGTTGAATCATTATTTGATTATACAACAAAAACCAAATCGTGATTTGTTGGGAGTTCTGAACTAATTTTGAGTGTTTAAACAAGAAAATGTCAAAAGTAAAAAAAGAAGACGAAGGGCTTGATGCTGACTTTGACTTTTTTTTTTTCTTATAAGGAATGGGTCCCAGCGTTTAGAATGGCCGTGCCAGATAAACTTGGCATCAGATGCCTGGTCCGGTCCACTGTAAGGCCCGCTCGCATGGAAGATGAATCCAATTTTTCAATTGAGATTGGTTCCCCGGTTGACGGGTGGTGGAGCGATGGTTGGTGGGAAGGGGTTGTGACTGCAATCGGTGAATCTGGTCCTGGAGAGGTTAAACTTTATATTCCTGGTAAGCTGTTCTTCGTTTAATTAAACTTAGTGTCAAGTGGTCAACCCAGACCCATTTTGACCCACTACTCAAACACTCCATCGTGCCGTGTTTTCACCTTAACGGTTTTATTTCTTGTTGACAACAGGTGAAAAAATGTTTATCAATGTAGACATGAATAATATCAGGGTTTCAAGAGATTGGGTGGAAGATAACTGGGTTGAGCTAGAAACGAAACGTAACATTCTCTCGTTGATTCATGCCAGCAATAATGAAATCAAACCCGAAAGCTCACCTCTTTCATCTAAAGACAATCCTGAACCAGCTGACCTGGAACGCGTTGAACCGGTACCCGTTGACCCAAAACGTTTTCACTTTGAACCTGTTGACCCAGAACCCGTTGACCCTGAACCTATTGGCCCGGTACCTGTTGACCCAGAGCATGTTCACCTTGAACCGATTGGCCCGGAACCCATTGATCAGGAAAATGTTGACCCTGAACCTAAGTTTCAGGAGAAAGAAAACAACCCTGAACCTATGTTTGATGAGAAAGAAAACAAGCCGGAGCCCGTTGACGCTGAACCTAAGTTTAATGAGAAAGAAAACGAGCCGAGTTCAGGAGCTGATGATGATAATTTCAAAACCATGGAACAAGGCGGGCGCACAAGCGAAAGCATGGAAGTGTAATTTAGCAAAAAACCGAATGGTGGTTTGTGTATAGAAGTGACAAAAAGTGATTGTTTTAGGGAAAATCTAACTTGGAAAATATTTCAAACTCTTTTGGTTAGTTGATGCACCAGTGTTAATGTTGGTGGTGGTACTTATTATAATAGTGGAACTGCTGATCAGGCTATGAATATCTTTTTCTTTGTGTATTTTACTATTTTATGCTTGTTTTTGTGAAGTCAGTTTCCTTTTCTTGATCCTAAAATAAAAGGAAAATTTTTTTGATAAGGTACAAGAATAACTGTCAAGAAGATATTATGAAAATGGAACATTATTTTTAGCATAGAATATAGTAAGACAAATTTTAGTAATTCTAGAAAAAAATTTCATAATTGATTTATCAAAACTTCAGTTTGAACCCGTTGGATTTTTTTCATCTTTGTTCTTTTTGTATATAAGAGGACCGAAAATAGGTTTTGGATCTTTAGGACAATTCATATATTCGGAATTCGTTAGTTATTCTAATGTTGGATTAGATTTTGAAATGGTAAGTTTTACGGGTGTTTTAAAAACCAAACTGAAAAGACACATGTTCACCTTAGTTTGCAGTATGGGCTAACCTTGTACTCTTTACTATGTAATATTGTAATATCAAGGTGTGTTCAAGGCCTTCTTATGATTCTTTGGTCTGTGGGTAGTAAATATTTCTTTGTGCTGTAATACTACATTTGTCCCCCTTCCCTTTCAGGAAATAAACAAAAAGCATTGTTGTTGCAACTCCAAAACTCAGATAACTAAAAAAAAGGCATTAAATTTTTACTCCGCTTTCAGCCGTTTAAATGGTTAAGTCACCTCTTATCTGGTGTGTGCACGTAGGGAAGGGTTAACGTACAAATGAAATTAACGTGCTAAACATGAGAATCAAATAGAGTAATTATAAATACAAGTAGAGTAATTATGTAATTACACCATAGAGTAAATACGTAATTACTCTATGATGTAATTACATAATTACTCTACTTGTATATATTATTACTCTACTTGATTCTCATGTTTAGCATGTTAATTTCATTCGTATTTGATCCAAACCCTATATATATATATATATATATATATATATATATATATATATATATATATATATAGGGTTAGGTTAAAATAAAAACCCACTTGAGTTATGAAAACTCTAAAAACTCATTTTCAACCACATTTTTTTAATTAAAGTTTAAATCTTGTGGTCCACAATTAAAGTTAATAAAAAATGTAAACACATATATAACATTTTCTCTCTCCTGAAAACATATATAAAAATTAGTAAAAAAATGTTAAAAAATAACAAAAAAATGTTTTTTTGTTTTTTCAATATTTTATAGTAAATGTAACAACACATATTACATGTGTAACAAAAAAAAACGATGTTACATAGGGTTTTCACAACTCAAGTGGGTTTTTATTTTATACATCTCCTATATATATATATATATATATATATATATATATATATGGATCAGGATCATGTGAGAACATTTTGGGAATTGAGAACTATGAGAACCATTTTGGACCACAAAAAAACCCAAAAATAAAAAAAATCATAAAACAAAAAAAAACACAAAAATAAAGAAAGTAAACAAACCAAAGTTCTTATTTATCATCCCGGTTTCTAAAAAAAAACGTAAAAAAAAAATTCTCGGTTTAGCTAAATTATACATATACATATGTGTATAATATGTACATATATGTACACACATGCTTTTTTCCTATACACATATGTATAATTTAAGGTAAATGATCATATACATATGTGTACATTACATAACTAGAGATTAAATGAAAGTATACATATGTGTATAGGTATAATATGAATTAAAAAGAAAAAAAATCGGTTTTTTTTATTATACATATATGTATAATATGTACACACATGTTTTTTCCTATACACATATGTATAATTTAAGGTAAATGATAATGTACATATGTGTATATTACATAACTAGAGATTAAATGAAAGTATACATATGTGTATAGGTATAACACGAATTAAAAAGAAAAAAAAATTTCGTTTTTTTTAATGAAACCGGAATGAAATATAAGAATTTTGGTTTTTTTACTTTTTTAAAATTTTCGGTTTTGTTTGTTTTATAATTTTTTTAATTTTTTTAGATGGTTTTTTTAGTGGTCCAAGATGGTTCTCAAAGTTCTCAATTTGCCAATGGTTCTCTTAGGATCCTTACCCATATATATATATATATAGGGTTTGGATCAAATACAAATAAAATTAACGTGCTAAACGTGAGAATCAAGTAGAGTAATTATATATACAAGTAGAGTAATTATGTAATTACACTATAGAGTAATTACGTAATTACTCTATGATGTAATTACATAATTACTCTACTTGTATATATAATTACTCTACTTGATTCTCACGTTTATCACGTTAATTTCATTTGTATTTGATCCAAACCCTATATGTTAATTTCATTTATACGTTAACCCTCCCCTATATATATATTCTCCGCTATCAAGTCATTTTCATTCTAAGAAAAGAAAATGCACATTACTTGTACAAAACCAAAGGCATCGTTTGATACAATTAATTCAATCTAGATTTCATATATGACAATAACAAGCATAGTAAAAATATAACTAACGTCCCCTGACCAGTGGCTGACCCTTGTAAAACCATCATGAATCATATCAGTTGGGATTCGTAATTAAATCTACACAGAAAAATGATGTTTAAACTCACAAGTAAACCACATGAACTTTTCTAATATAGAAAAATGAACTTATACTTATTTGTTTGTACTTTTTCCTTAAAACCGGTTTCAAAACTTTGATGTCCAAAAGCCCTAGTTTATTCTTTCTATAGACAATTAAGCTCTGAGTCATATCCAAGTTAACCGAAACAAAATGCTTTGCAAAATCCTAACAAACCTATTATTCTGGTTATAGTTTACCTAAAGCCAACCGAAACCGAATCGTAATCACTAGATTGAGTGAATTTGTTTTTAAATTAGTATTGACACCCCCGCGTTACGGTGAGAGCATCAAACAGTTAAAAAAACCTGAGTGTTAGCCACATGTCAATCAGTGAAAGCACAAAATCTCATAAGCTAAGTTACAAGCCAGACAACATAAGGTAAAACTGTTTAGTGCAAGAAAAGTTTATAATTGTATTATATATAATTTTAGTTTATGGAAATGTATGTTCTTAAATAAGGAAATATCCATAGGCGGTTGAAAGGGGAACAACCGTCTACCTTAAAAAAAACTTTTCTAGTGTTATGCGTATGTAAAAATTCCTATCATCCTTCTTAAAATTAATGTTAAGCCCCAATCACTTCTAATAAAAAGAAAAAATAAAAAAATCTTGAGTCCGTCATAGAACATTGCGTGAAATATCTATGGAGATTAAGTTGCATTATTGGATATGATCAATTGATTATACAGTACACGACAAAGCGAAATGACCATCATTCAAACAATCACTCATGGCTCCACATATATAATTGCCGTTATCATTAACTTATTATTAAAACTTTACGATAATTACTATATTTATTTATTTAAAAAAAGAGTAAAACAAATGTCTGCTCAACCTATTTCAACACATAGTTTAATGTTACACTAAACCTTGGAACCAACTTCGTATTAAAAACTGCTAGAAATGCATAAAACACTTTTAGGTGGTGCATATAACGAAATAGTGGAGTAAATGGTTAGACAGCAACCTTATGTATCACATTTTAAGTAAAAAGATACAAGTGTATTGTAGTATTCTTGCAATTCTCATCATACTCTTGGTTCTGAATTGAACGGCTCTCTACACATAGATATTTTTATAGAGTAAAATCATATTACGAGAGTGCTTAATTCATAATCAATTTAAAGTCAAGAGCTACCATAAGCATACAAAAGTTACACATATTGTTATTAATGTGACATGCAAGCAAATTTTATACCTAGTGTTTAGTATTGGGTTTGAAACCAATTAAACTAAACAAACGAATCAAACCGAAACTGATTAAACGAAACCAAATTACAAATTCGATTTTAATTTGAAACAAAAGTAATTCTGGTTCTGATTTCACAGTTATGAATTCAATTCATATCTAAGAGCATTCTTATCCCGTTCCCTATCCCTATATCCATATGTATCATATAATTACACTAAAAAACACTACATTTCTCTCTCATGTTCAATTAAATAATATTTTTTATACCTTTTTTATTACAGTTTTTTCTCTCCATCATATAATTTACAAAAAAATCACTACATTTTCCTCAAATTTACAAAAAATCACTACCTTTTCTCTCCCCACCCTATAATTTACACTCACAACCCCACCCTATAATTTACAAACCATCCTCACATAATTTTAGGGAATGGTTTGGGAACGCTCTAATGACCCAAGTAACTCAATAACCCAAATAAAATATTATCAAATAAGTGTTATTTAAGCTTTTATTTAGCCCATTTCAGTTCCAAAATTAGCATGCTTTACTTAGCCTAACGCAATCAATAAAAAAAACACAAATATTAGACTCTTCACAACACATAAAACATGCCCCTCACATCAAAGATGGCACTCCATAGTCCATACCGCGCACAAACACAAATTTGTCTCATTGAGGTCCCAAAAAACTAATATTTCCTGTCAACCCTAAATAAAGATTGAAAAAAGATACAAAAATAAAAGAGGTTATTTGAATTCACTGGGTTCAGTTTTGAACTACCTAAATTAAGTATGGTTTTCGTTTTTCAGTTTCAACCGAAAAAATCTTGAATCCAAATAAACCAAGCTGAATAACCCACTGATAAAAATAACCCAAACATAAAATCGTGGCCACACTTGAATTCGCTGTTCATTTACCAAAGGCCAATTGATCCAGCATTAGCACCATTATTTTTCTTATAGAAATCACGAGTTTAAGTCTCTGCGCGAATAGTTTGTTCCACCCGGGTTAATGATATGATATTTTTAATGGCTTAATGCTACCATATTAATGAAAGCTATTCCATCTCATATATTTTTCAACATGTTAACTTTTAACCACCCATCATCAATGATTCGTGACATATTTTCTCTTTTTTGTCTTAAAATTTATAACTGTTTCAATCACTGTTTTAAAAATTTTACTCATATCGGATTAAGTTAAAAAATGGTACAACCCGATGAACCGGTAAACCAGATTATACCAAAAGGTTTAACCGGTTTAAATGATTTACCCTATAACTTCATATAAACACAACTTTCAACTCAACAAATTAGCCTAAAATTACATGACTCAATAATAAAAATAGTCCAAAAGCTAATTCCTAATAAAAAATAATATAAAAGTACTTCATTTTCAAACAAATTTTTTTTATAATTAAAGGTGTGAAATAGGTTTATGACATCATTTACCGGCTTACTCATTTTAGTTTTTATCCATTAGGTTAAAAGTCATTTTCAAAAAATTTGAGCCGCAAAAAGAATATCAAAAATCTATTGGGCTTAAAACCAGTATGCCGGTTTAAACCGGTATTTAAAAAAAAACCGACGGTTTGATGCTCTAGTAAACCGCCTAAAAATACCACGCTCTAAATACCGGCTACTTATTCGAAACCCGGTATGAGTCCGTATAACCGGTTCAACCGGATGGTACGAACCGGTATTAAAACACTGGTCTCAATACTCTAATGAGTCTTTCTGATATGATATATTAATTATTCATACTGATTTTGACTTATCAGACCTGACTTAATCAAAAAGACCAGTCAGCTAGTCGGGTCAGGTTAAGCTAGAGGTGCACAAATCGGTTTTTTTAAAAAAACCGGTTCGGTTAATAACCGGACCGGTTTTTCTTGGCCTGGAAAAAAACCGGTTTTTAAATAACCGGACCGGTTTATTAACCGGTTTTTTTGGTGCAAAACTCGGACCGGTCTAACCGGTTAGGACCGGTTTAGAAACCGGTTAGAACCGGTTAATAACCGGTTAACCGGTTTTTTTTTTTTAAATAACCGGTTAATAACCGGTTTTTTTCATAATAACCGGTTTTAAAAAAAAACCGGTTTTTCCATTAACCGGTTCGTTAACCGGTTTTGGATCTAGAACTTGTAACCGAAAGACGAACCGGCGGTTTGTAAACCGGTTTTTAAAAAACCGGTTTTCGTAAAAACCGGTTTCCGGTTTAAACCGGTTCCCCAACCGGTTTTTTTGGCCATCTCTAGGTTAAGCCAGAAGGTTTTATCAGTTGTGGATTTCCTTTTCGAATGGGCTGAGACATCACATCCTGTTATTCAAGAAAAGGTTAACATATTTACAAGAATGAACCTAAGAGCATTTTTAATGGGTTCTTCAAATTTATGTGGGTGTATTCTCTATTTTTAGAGTATGTTTGTAAGTGGTTGTGAGTATAGGATAGAGAAAATTTACTGTTCATGGTTAAATTTAGAGAAACATTGTTCACACTCTAAAATTTTTAATATTTTTTAAAGTGGTTGTGAATGAATGAAAAAAAAAAGTAATGATAAAGGTATATTTAATTAAAATGAGAAAGAAAATATAGTGATTTTTAATGTAATTTTAAAGATAGAGATGAAGAATAGACCGAGAATGCTTTAAGACTAGTCTAGTCATTTGCTTTTAAATAAAACATTACTATTCATTTATGCATCACCGGCCTAAAAATCTAGAATGCATTTGATATAACTTTACTTTCCTACTGTTCTGCCATTAATTCCAGCATTAATGGTACACTATTTTAATTAATAATGCTACCATATTAATTATAAAAATTAATGCTATCATATATTTTTCAACATGTTGGAGCGTTTCCCGTCTGTTCCCTATAATATCTAATCTAACTATACTATTAAAGCAATTAAACCCTCTATATAGGCTCTAAGTATACAAGTTATTATTTTTATAATTTTTCTTTCATGAATGATAAAATAAAAAATATGTTGATTGAAATTAAACTCACTACCTTACTTTTAAAATGTTTATGACTTACCAACTCAACTAGGATAAGTTGATGTTAATGTTTTCTTTTTCTTAATTGGTATAGATTCACAGCCTTTTCTTTTATTACTTTTAAAATACAAATACAAATTATTCTTACTAATCTATATATTTTAGAAAATTATTTATATCTTATGAATTCATAAGATCTGTTAATATTTATATTATTAAATTTAACTTTTTTATTTTACTATTAAACCATTCGTGTATCACACGGGCTCTATCCTAATATGTGTATATATATATATATATAATTACATTAAAAATCACTATATTTTTTATTTAGTATAACTTTATTTTCCTACTATTCTAACATTGATTCTAGCATTAATGATACAATATTAATTAATGCTACCATATTAATTATAAAAATTAATGCTATCATATATTTTTCAACATGCTAGAGCGTTCTCGGTCCATTCCCTATCAAATATCCACATATATATATAATTACACTAAAAATAACTATATTTTCTCTCTACTGTTTAATGAAACCCCAAATAACTTTTCCATATAACATATTCTCTATCATTTACTCAGAACAACTCATAACCATATCATATAATTTGCAAATCTCTCTCACGTATTTATAGGGAACAGGTTAGGAATATTATCTTTTAACCACCCATTATTAATTATTCATATGACACATTTTTCAATTTTTTAATATCATTTGAAGCAACTTTTAAAATGACCTAAGACTCTGAGTAAAAATGTCAATCAACCATACTAATTTTAATACGCTACAAAACGTCTTCTACTACCATTTAGCTATAAAACACTATCTTCACATTCCAACAACCCTCACCCCCCAAGCCGCCACCACTTATATATCACCACACTACAAACTACAAGTGGGTACAAATAAGCATCTTCAAAACTCTTTTATTTGTTAAATTTCATAATACTTTATTCTAATCCTTCCTCCATGAAGACTAAAAAGGTATCAATTTTGACTTGTGTCTTCAATCATCATCTCCATTCTCAATCACACAAAATTCTTGGTTCATCAAACCTACATACGCTTCTGATTCACTCACCCAAACAACACAATGAATCAGCAAGACCACAAGTTCTTGAATCCATCCAAACTATCAAATCCAACAATCTTTATCAAAATTCTTACACCATCTCCAAGATTCACACAGAATCAACCCCTAAACATGAATCTTTTAATGATCTTGATCTTGATGATGATGTGTGGTTGACCATGAAAGATGAAGCAAGATTGAAGAGGTAGGTCCCAGCAGAGCCCAGTTGGACCCGCAAGAATCACCTTGAAGAGGGACGTCTGCGCAAAGACCAACTGGATCCGCAGGACCCACCATGCTCAGAGAGATGAAGACCTTACGCATAGTACGCTAGCTGTTCCCGCAGGAAAAGCCTCCCAATGGTAAAGTATCCAGCCTGTTCCCGCAGCTGCGGATACAAGCCATCAGGGAAGGCTACCCGCACTAATAGTAAGGCTACACGCACAAGGCACTAACTCTTAATACTTCAGCAATGTCACCTGAAGAAGGAATGAGCAAGGCGGGAATATTCCCGCCCAAAAGAGCCAGTCCGTATGCTTCTGGAAGATCTTTTGTACCATACCTGCCAAGGTATGGACAAAATAGACAAGATCTGACCAAAGCAGCCCATGAACCAATCACAGGGTGACAGCTCACCGACAACAGTACAAAGAGGAGCACGCTCTAGTACAAAATGTCACTATCAGCCGCTGCCTACCCACCAACTCCCATCGTGGCATGTGCGTAGCCTGTAGTTGGTGGAAAAGGAATATTATACAGCTGGCCGTACCTGCTTGGAAACCTACCTTCGGCTATAAATACTCCAACACCTTGGAACGGTATCATCATCTCAGATTATCTTATATGATCTTATATCATCTGATATTATCTTATCTAGCTATTTCTCTTAATATACACTTATATTCAGAGCAATCTAGTCTGATTCTCACGCCGGAGGGTGGTCACAAGGAGGAACCCCCCCTTCTCAGTGACGAGCTCACGGTGTCTGTTTTGCAGGTCATCGGAAGAATAACCATCTTTGCCGGACCTAACCCTCGTGGGAAACATCTACTTAACCCTAAGATTATCAGTAATCTGCCGGGGTCACCTGGTGTTTCTTCATTGGCGCCATCCGTGCATAAAAGCTAGAACTAATTTTCTCAGTTTTTTCAAAACCTCTGGAAAGATGGTTAAGGTTACTCCGATGCCAAGGCCAACGAGTGACCAAGAAACTCCGGTAACCACAACCCCAGCTACTGGGGGGAACACCGGCGAGTACACAATTTTTACGAACACTACCCCGGTTACCCAAGCCGGGGCAAGTGCAGTAAACAATCCTTCACTGGGATTCACCGATACCCAGTTGGAGAGACAACAGACGAGGCTCCCTAGCCAAACACTTGACCAAGTTAAAGCGTGGGCGGAAGCACGTCAGAAGGAATTCCAAGCTGAGTTGGATGAACGCTTACGTTCACTCCAACAGGCTGATGAATTCGGAAGCACTCGACAACAGCTCAACATGAGCAATGAGTGCGAGTACTTGGACGATGATTGGGAGGAGTCCGACAGTGACGCAAACCCTCGTCATAGGGCGAAAGGGAAGCGCAAGGAAACGGACTTCCAACCGAGAATGAATTTTGGAGAAACCTTCAAACCAAGGAACGCGGGGGGAAACCCACGTGACTTCTCCAAAACCTTTAGACCAACTGTTGCAAATGCGGGAATGTCCAAGTTTGCAAGGGACATTGCGGAAGCAATCGCCCCGAAGAGTGCCAAACAGATGTCTAACATCGGCACTTATGATGGTATATCCGACCCAGACGATCACTTGAACAGATTCATAGCGGGGGCAACCGTCAGCAACTGGACGGAACCCACGTGGTGTTATATGTTCCAGATGACACTAGTTGGAGCGGCCAGGGCGTGGTTTGATCGTTTACCGGTCCACCACATCTATGATTGGGCGGACTTCCAACACAAGTTCAGCCAGCACTTCAGTCAACAGACGAAATATACTGAAGAGCAGTGGACGATCCTCAACTGCGTTAGAGAGGAGGATGAATCATTACTAGACTTCATCACTCGCTTCAACTCGAAAAAGCTGAGTCTGGGCACCATAAGCGAAGATCTTGTTCGCGCCGCTTTCATCCAGGGCGCCGAATACCCAGAGCTTATCCGCACGTTGACGGGTAAAGACGGCATGCCATCCACATGGGATGCCATCATGACGGCGGCCAAGCGCTTTGCCGAAACGGAGAAGCAACTGGGTAGAGATCTTCCCCAGAGCACAAACCTCTACACTCAGAAAACAAGAGAAAACAACGTCCTTACCGCCCGACAAAACAAAAAGAGAAAGCTTGGTATTTGGCAGTCAAGGGTAAACTTTGACACCTCATCCGGCTCGCACCCTCGGTTAGGCGGAAGGGATAACATGCAGTCGTCGAACCGGAACTCCAGATGGACGCCACTCACCAAAAGCGTCACCGAGATATTTGCCACCGAAAGGCTCCCATGGCCAGAGGCTCCAATAATCCGACAGCGTCTAAACGCTGATCAAAGCAAATCCTGTGACTTCCACAGGACAAAAGGCTACACCACGGAGGAATGCGTATCCTTGAAGGACGTCGTCGAAGCATTTATCAGAGATGGGAAACTCACTCACCTCGTGGCGTAATGGACGCTAAGCAGGCTAATGCGTGTAGAACCCCAGTTGGGGAAAACACGGATGAAATTGCAGCTTCAATGTTGGAGACTACATACTGCGTAAACAACGAGATTCCGAACCAGGCGCATACCGGCTCGAAAGGCTCGATGACACCCCCATCCCAAGAACTTGGAAGGGAGCTCAATTACACAGGTTACATGTAGATCAATTCCAAACTTATAAAGAAAAGGCCTAGAGCCACTTCTAATGGAAATGATTCTCCTTATCACATTGACGCTGATGGTCTTACATTTCTACTTATGATCTGACCACACTGACATGCCGGTATTCACCGCATAAATAAGTGGGGAAGTAAGTCGTTGCGTGTGGAAGGCTGCAAAACCCGCATAAACACAAAAAACGGTAAAAATTTCTAAGGAGAAGGTGAGGAAAACCTTCACGCAGGTCAGTTATAGGTGAAGTTTGGTCATCCCACTAAATGAAAGTGACGGTCCTACCCGCACAATCATGATAGAGGAAACTGAACATTAACCTGTTGACAACCACGCGTCGAAAGGTTAACTTATTCAAAACACTTGGAAAATTGCTAAGTTAAACTAATGTATGCATGAGCGAATCATATATTGTTTATGAGGCAAAACAAGTGCCAAATTAAACTATAATATGCATGAGCAAGTCATATAACGTTTATAAAGCAAGTCATTAAGTTAAAGTGACGGTCCTACCCGCACAAACATTTATATTTCATAAAAAATTCAAACATTACAAGAATGGCCAGGTACCTACCCGCCTACAGAAATATAAATCTATCCTAATGGTGGGAAGGGATCTCAAGGTTCAAACTTCAAGACCACTCCCCCCAAACCCACTTGAACCCGCACCATCAGTTGGCTGTGGCGGTTCATGGAAAGCCTTGAGAATAGTTAGCCCATCATCAGCAGCAGCAATCTCGTTCACCTTCTCCACCACCGGATGCGGGAAGGCAGCATACTGGTTCACTGCCTGGTCGTAAGCAGCTTCAGTGTCCACGTCATAAAGAGGGAAGTTGGAAGGCGGGATGCCTTGCTCAACAAACCCCAGACCAAGCAGGAAACCAGCCTTTTCCCCATCCTCATGAGAAGCGTTGAGGGCTGCGCTCATAGCATCGTCATATGATGTGTTCGTGAAGATCCGATGCACAACCTACAAAAAAAAAATGTATCAAAAACTTTTCTAAGTATAAAGAAAAGCGTAAAGATATTATGAAGCTACGCATACCTGCGACAACGCTTCTCGTAGAAGCCACTCCCGATTGACCAGAGCCTCCTGGAGGGCAGCTTGAGCTTTATCACGGGCGCGTTCGGCTTCGTTTTTAGTAAGGTTGGCAAGCAACACATCTTTAGATTCAAAAAGATTCAAAGATTCAAAAATAAGAGGGAATATACCCCCTTACCTTGGAAAGCGAGAAACCATAAGACGAGTGC
This sequence comes from Bidens hawaiensis, assembly GCF_021521415.1. NCBI lineage: Eukaryota > Viridiplantae > Streptophyta > Magnoliopsida > Asterales > Asteraceae > Bidens > Bidens hawaiensis. The sequence continues at coordinate 25,520 of NW_027500368.1, forward strand.
GGGTACAGTGTCAAGGCGAAACCCTTCACATACTTAGCACTTGCAGGGAATCAAAGCTAACAAGATACCTTGGGAAACAAGAAACCGTAAGACAAGTGCGGGTACAGTGTCAAGGCGAAACCCTTCACATACTTAGCACTTGCAGGGAATTGAAGCCAAGAAGGATCTTATGGACCGTGCTTGCGGAAAGGGAAATAACACCTCCGCATAGCGGGAACGTTGAGAACTAGCTTGTTTGAAACTTCAATGCGGAATTGGTGGTTTAACATAACTGATCACTATGTCCAAAACTACCAAAACCTCGTGAAGAATCTATGCAAGTGAAACTCAACGCTCCCGACGTGCGAAGGGGTTAAACACCTACCCGCATCATAACCAAAGATCAGGCCGAAAAGTCGGGAATTTCTGCGAGTGACATTAGGAAAACCGCGGGAAGAATCCCCACGGAAAACCTTAAAACTAAAAACCCTTTTCAAAACCCCTTGCTTAGGTCTAAAAGTTCACCTCACTTATTAACAATTCATGAGAAGAACAATGGACTGGGGGGACTTGAAGAGGTAGGTCCCAGCAGAGCCCAGTTGGACCCGCAAGACTCACCTTGAAGAGGGACGTCTGCGCAAAGACCAACTGGATCCGCAGGACCCACCATGCTCAGAGAGATGAAGACCTTACGCATAGTGTAGGTTCCCAGCCGGATCTACACGAGATATCGCGTTCTACGTAGGTGCGGAATCCCTACGTAAGACGTTACGAGTATAGAAAACAACACGAGCTAACACACGATACGATAATCAAACACACGTTGTATTCCAACCGTAAACACGTGATGCGATGATCACTGAATACAAAACTCTCTGACTCGAATACACGAATGAACTAAACTCTTTCTTATGATTGAATAAGCCGTATACAAAATAGCTTATATAGACACGACAACTTCGCCTGGCATGTTCAGGCGAAGTTGTCCCTAACTTCGCTTGTCTAACAAGTTCGCCCATATCAGCGAACTTGTTAGCAACTTCGCTTACATACAAAACTCAAATCTAACTAACACGATTACAGACACTCGACACTGAACTACTGACATCATGCACCAACAGACTCCCCCTTGGCAGTAGCTTCATCCCTTTAGCTTCAAATACGTGTCTAGTAACCTTCAATCTTCTATCTTCAAGCATGCACTCCTTCTCGAACACAAACCGAGACAACTCTTTGATATTTCCTCGCTTCGTCTTTCCAAGCAGGAATATAAAATATCTTCTTATCATTCAACACCTGCAAATCAGCTTGCGATAAGTTTACCAAGTGCATCGGATCGTACACTCTAAGCAGCTCTTGTTCATCTTCGTCTTCCATCACTGCCTCAGCTGTTTCACAATCAACGAACCACCACTTTAGATCTTTGAGCACATCCTTGGCCATCTGTTTCATCGGTACTTCTTTCAAACACCGGATCGGTTTATACTTCATAATCATCCAAGGTTTTCCGTCTGCTCTCAAACCTCTATCCTTGTCTTCAACAAGTTTTCCCTTTTGTGGTTTCAACAGCTCAAATTTCTTCTCTTTTATACTCTCTTTCCACACAATCTTCCCAATGACTCTAGCCATATTATCGTCACTTCTGTTTATCAATCCCAATCTGGCTAAGTCTTTCACTTCACATTCTGGCAGTGTATTCAACGATCTCAACATCCTTCTAAAGTACTGAACACCGTCATACCTTTTAATCACGAAGAGCCTCAACTGCTCATCATATATCCAGCAAATAATTCCTTTCTTCGCTTCAGCATAGCCTTTAATGTTGTAACTCTTCTTAAACATTTTAGGAACCGCTGGTTTCTTCGTTTTGACGAACCACTAAGCATAGCCTTCCTTCCATCTAGGCTGCTCTTCCCATTCAGATTCATCACTTGTCATCTCTTTACTCATATCTACTTTCTCAACATCTGGAATGTCATGCTCAATATTTTCCTCAACTATCTCTCCCTCTTCAATCTCATTATCAATCACAATCTCTTCTCCAATCTTCTCTATCACATCACTCGGTAGTACATCATCATCACCAACCAAACCATCATCCATCTCCTCTACGTCCACTACCACCACATCATCACCACCAGCTGCAGTTGTCGACTCCCCCTGAGTTGTGGAAGTTCCAAGAGCTTGATCAGTTCTTGGCAACTCACCACCTGCATCTTTCGATGCATTGGGATCATCGTCTCTATCATTTCGTCTCTTGGTCCTCAACTCATCGCCTTTACAGCTCGTCTCCCCCTGAGATGCCAAGAACTCCTTGAAAGCATCTATGATTTTTCCATGTGCTACCAGCAGGGACGACTGCATCTGATTCTCTGCAACTAGGCGCTGAATAGCCTGGGTCTGGATAAGATTAATCCTTGACTGCTCTGCCACGACCCGTTCAAGTGCTGCTATTCGTTCAGAGTCTGATAGGGTTGCATCGAAATCGAACCTCATATGTGATATATCTTGAGTGTACTGAGGAGGGATTTCCGATGTCATCGGGACCTCAGAAGTAGAAATAGACGTAGCCGCAGGTGGTATCGTCACCGATAACCCTGCAGTGGCCACAACAGTCGACTCGATAAATTGTGCCACGACCTCCGATGGAGTAACAGTCGGAGGCGGCAACGAAACGATCTCAGGAGCCGAAAGTTGGAAAGTAGTGGGTGGGAGGCCAAATGTAGATGAGGTAGCCACCACGGGAACAACCGTAGCGCTTGTCCTTGTAACCTGTAGTGATGAGGGAACCATTGTCATACCGGATAGTGCTGGTGGAGTGAAACGTACCACCCTAGAGCTCTCACCGGCTCCCGATCCTGCACCTATCCGTTCCCTTCTTGACCTCCGGATCAACTGTTGTACCTCTTCTTCATAATCTGACTCGCTGTCATCATCTGTTCTCTTTCTTTTCCCATGTAGTCTTTCTCGAGTTACCATAATCCTTCTTGCCTCTGCCACTTCATCATCAGAATCAGAACCAGCCACCGTAGCAGCTGTCCTAGTAACATTCACACCCGAAGCACGTTCTACCGGGACCTGTACGTTCTCCTCTGGATCCACCCGATCCATATCAAAGAAGCCTTGACCACCAAATTCTGCGTCAAGGTCAACGGTCTCCTCCGGTGACACAACAGGAGCAGCAGGTATAGCTTGAGGTGCTCGTGCCTGTTGTGGTGCCGGGTCCCTAAACTCGTCCCCACGAGCAGGCACATACCCCGGGTTGATCAAGTACCCAAAGAGTGGAGTATGCCGAGGACGGAGCTCAGGTTTGCTCCTCGCACTGGAGGATCTACATTGGGCGAAGATCCGTTTATTCACACTCTCAACGTATCGGATCGGACGGCGCTGAGGAAGCGTTGGAGCAACATGATTTAAGATCATTTGAAGAAATCTTGGATACATGATAAATCGCTCACGCGCCATCGCTCTTCTTTGACGATCAATCTCATAAAAGACCATCTGACTAAAGCTGTATCGCTTGTTGTAAGTCAGAGCAGTCATCGCTGACTGCATGGTCGTGCCCATGCCATCAGTGCTCGCCTTTCTCCCTGACTTGCATACTATCATAACATGCATGAGAAAGCGCCACTGGTCAAGTAAAAATCCTTTCCTCCTCTGCGTATCCCACAAGGGACCAGAGTATCCCATCCTCAAAAACGCTCCATCACCGAAATGAGCTACAAACTCTGTCGGGTCATCCCTCGTCTCATTTCCAAAACGTAAAGCCGCCCGGATCTGTTCAGATGAGAAATGAACAATGTGATTGTTGACTGTTGCTCGCATCACCGGGGGCTCGACCCTACAATCGTATTCCACGGTCTGCCAAAAATCCTCAATGTTGGGCAAGGATATCGGCAGAGTTGTTGTAATCGCGTGGAATATCCGCGAGCATAACAGAAACGTGATGATTTCGCGGAAATCATCAACTCCGCTCGCCTCCGGGTCTAATGTTATGTACATGTTATGACCCGAGAAGAACTGCCTCTGGTTATCACCTCCGTCATCACCGCCTGCACCACCTGCTCCAGCAACAGCAGCCATATCTGCAACAAACAGGTTAAGTTAGATAAACGTCAAGGCAAGTCACAAGTTCGCCTGTTACCATGAGCGAAGTTGTGATCAATTCTGTATAGGCGAAGTTAAAGGTGGGGCGAAGTTGGGAAACAACTTCGCTTCAACTTGAACTTCATCTGATAACTGTTAAGTACAAAGGTCCAGGCGAAATTAATGATAACTTCGCCTAACCACAACATCGCCTCATAAACTGTTTTAAAAATTAATAATCAGGCGAAGTTACGGATAACTTCGCCTAAACTGTAACTTCGCCGAATTCGAATCGGCAACAGATAGGTTAATGGAACGACGTGTAGATGATGATTTTGGAGATCGAGGACTCCGTAACACATGATTTTATGAAGTTTTAGACGTTCAAGTAGTTTACTATCACGTAATAACAAGTTTGAAATCGGGTGTTTAAGGTTCGAAAGAACGAGGTCGTTTATCGAGTCGAAACGACCGATGATTAACCTCAATAGACAATGATAATATGATAATCGAACCCTACACACCTTGAATCAAGGATTGGAATCGAAATAAGAACACAGACGCTTTAGATCGATAAGTTCGCTAAGGTTGACAGTAAGTTCGCTGGTTTTTGGAAAATAATAAATCGTTTGACCTTAAAACTTCTTTATATAGGGTCAAAGTTAGTACAGGCGAAGTTTTCGATAACTTCGCCTATTCCAGGCGAAGTTATGAACAAGTTCGCCGGTATTTACAAAACAAACCCCTATACTTTGAACAATTTTCAATAAAGTTTTAAAAACATCCTTTAAAGCGTTAAATGATACGATCAAGACCAAGTAACCAGGTATAAAATCAAACAACTACATAAGTAACGAAAATTTGAAAAATTAAAGTACACGGGATCAAATTTCAGTCTCGACAGGGACTACCATGTTTTAGAAAAGATCCGAACAGGAATCATACTTATTACGTGACTGTCACACAGATCCGTGTTTAGCTGTATTATGACATAATGAAACAGGTTGTAAGCAGGTAATATACTTAAAATGGTTTTCATCGTTTCTGTGATACGAGTTAGGTTCAATTAAGCTCAAACCTTAAGTGGGCAACAACTCAGAGATTATGATGCCTCCTATCTATTCTCAAAGCGTATTTGACTTTCCCCAAGTCACCCCGAATTGACCTCGACCCGTAGTGTCTGATTAAGTAGTAATTACTCTTCGATCTTAGACTCTGTTTCCCGTTCACCTTCTTGCGTCTTGATTGATAATCATTAACATTATGAACTCTAAATTTTTTTTTTTTTTTTTAACATGTATATACACAACTTCAAGTAGAACATAACTGCAAGTCCCGAATCTGGATCACTGCAGCGTCTTGACACGCTATCTTCACGGGAATCAGAACACTCACGGGCTCGTGTATGACTGGGTAATCGCTTTTCTGCCTATCATTCGGAAAGATATGTATGAAGACATGCACAACTCTTAAGGAGTTTCCACATAAAATCGAGTAGATTTAGTTAGTATCACTTCTACTTTTACGCACCATAAAAAGCTACCATGACATACAATGACTGTTCTAAAGTCTTTTAAGCCTAATAACTTTACTAGTTAAGCACACAGAATCAGTATATCTATCACTTTCCAATGTTGGATCAATTTTCTGTTAAACATAGTAAAGTAACTTCTTACGAAGTAGTAGACTTGAAAAATAATTTCATCTCCCGAAAAGAAAAAAATTTAACTTCAATCGCCCCGACCAAATCAAAGTCTTCAGGGAAACGGCTATCCCGAAGATCCAATGGATCAGCTGGACCGACCACATACTAGTATGTGTCCTTCTAACTAAGTATGAACGACTAATTTTCAGCGAAAGAATGAAAACACATCATAAACCGCCCCGGTCACTTTCAGTCATCTGATTAATGGCTATCCTCATATTCTACAAGTAGAAATGAGGACCAAACATATCCGAAGACATGTCCTTCAAACTGAGGCAACCGACATAATTCTAAGCGATAGAGACGTTTTTTTTTTTTTTTTTTTTTTTTTAATTTTATAATTCAAACACAAACACACGACATGGTTACTCGGGATTGATCATCCCATTCAGCTCAACAAGGTTTTGAAATCTAGTTTTGTCAAACGCTTTCGTGAACAAGTCAGCGAAATTATCTAACGTGTCAACCTTTTCGAGCTCAATCAGTTTCTTCTCAGCACAATCCCGTATAAAATGATGATGTATGTCAATATGTTTAGTTTTACTGTGCTTCACGGGATTGTTAGTTACTGAGATAGCAGCAGTGTTATCAATGCAAATAGGAGTAAGTGAGAAATTTAGATCATAATCGCGCAACTGTTGTTGAATCCAAAGAACCTGGGAGCAGCAGTTGGATGCTGCCATGTATTCTGCTTCACAGGTTGAAATTGCGACTGAGGTCTGCTTCTTGCATTGCCACGACACTAGTCTGCCACCAAGAAACTGACATCCACCAGTTGTAGACTTCCGACTCTGATTGCACCCTCCATAATAAGAATCTGTGTAAGCGACTAGCTCCAAGTCTCCTCCTCTCGAGTACCACAACCCCAGCTTCGGCTTGCCTTTGAGATACCGCAGTATCCTCTTCGCACCCTTCAAATGAGATTCTTTTGGGTTTGCTGAAAGCGTGCACAAAGACAAACAGCAAACATTATATCAGGCCTAGAAGCAGTTAAGTACATTAAAGAACCTATAATTGCCCGATATTGGGTTGGGTCCACGTCTGCATCGTTGTCTGAATCAGCACCCAATTTGTGATTGACGCAAACTGGAGTATCATATGGAGTGCTGTCCTCCATCTTGAAGCGTTTGAGAACATCATGGACATACTTCTTCTGATGAATGAACATCCCGTCTTTCTTCTGATCAACCTGCAATCCTAAAAAGAAAGTTAGTTCATCCATAGCACTCATTTCAAATCTCTTCTTCATGACGGCCTCAAACTCCTGACACATGGCGACCTTTGATGCAGCAAAGATAATGTCGTCCACGTAGACTTGCACCAGTAGAAAGTCGCTTCCTTTTCTCTTGAAGAACAATGTGCTGTCAATCTTACCTCTCTCAAACTCATTCTCAAGCAAGTAATCGGATAACGTTGAGTACCAGGCACGAGGTGCCTGATGTAGTCCATACAATGCTTTACTTAGCTTGTACACGTGATCGGGAAAGTCAGGGTCAGGAAAACCCGGAGGTTGCTCAACGTATACAACCTCATCGACTTTACCATTTAGGAACGCACTCTTCACATCCAACTGAAAAACCTTCATCTCCTTATGAGCAGCAAATGCCAAAAACAGCCGAATGGCTTCCAATCTTGCCACAGGAGCAAATACCTCATTGTAATCAATCCACTCTTGTTGATTAAAGCCTTTAACAACCAGCCTCACCTTATTCCTGATAACAATCCCTTTCTCATATCTCTTACATTTGAAGACCCATTTTGTGCCAATCGCATGCACATTCCTTGGTTTTGCAACCAAGTTCCATACTTCCATTTTCTTAAACTGAGCTAACTCTTCTTGCATGGCTTCGACCCACGAGCTGTCCTTAAGAGCCATTTGATAGTTCTTTGGTTCAATCTGGCTTATGAAGCAGGTGTACAAGCATTCGTTGATTATGCCTGATTCTTTAATGCTTGTGTAAACACAGGTGTACTCATTCAAGCTTTTTCTTGTTTGTACACCGGCGGACAGATCACCTATCACGTTCTCCAAAGGATGATCTTTGTGAATTCTCGTAGTCGGAACCGAACTGACATTCAGATTATCTTCCAAGTTTGAAGATAGCTCATCAATGGGTGATTGATGTTGAGAGTGAAACAGATTGATGAATTCCTCTTCAGTAGAGGCAGCAGGGGTATTGACAGCATTTGACGAGGAAGGCTGACTTCATCATACTGTGGTCGTTACACCAAAGTGTCTTCCTCATCGCATATCATCTTCGTAGCAATTCTTTCCTCAACTTCTGCAAAATCCAAATAAGGCATGTTAAAAGATTTAAAAAGTCTATCATAGTCGAAAACCCCAGCGGGTCCCGTGCTTGGTTTTGGTGATTTGTAACTTGTGATATCAGTGTTACACACCACCTCAACCTTGCTGGTCGATGTATTAAAGACCCGCCTGTTGGGAGTCCCAACAACGTATCCGACTAAGATTCCTTCGTCGGCTACTTCACCAAATTTAGAATTGGTCTTTAATATCGAACACGGGGACCCGAATGGTTCAAGACCACTCAAGTTGGGCTTTCTCCCATGCATAAGTTCATAACAGGTTTTATTTAATCTTTTAACAGTTAACACTCTATTAAGGATATAACAGGCTGTTGCAACAGCTTCAGCCCAGAACACCACGGGAAGTTTCGAATCAGCCAGCATGGTTCTGGCTCCTTCAATTAAGGTTCTGTTCTTCCTCTCAGCCACTCCATCTTGTTGCGGTGTATACGGTGCGCTGTATTGGTGTTCTATCCCCTTTTGTAAGCAGAAGATCTCCATCTAATAGTTCTTGAACTCAGTTCCATTGTTACTCCTGATGAATTTAACCCGTTTCCCCATGATATTCTCAACCTTGGTAATCAAATTCTTTACCATCTGCACTGTTTCATCCTTTGACTTCAGGAAATATACCCAGGAATATCGAGAGAAATCATCAGTGATCACCAAGCAATACGATGTTCCCCCTAGACTTCTTACATTCACGGGACCGAAGAGATCCATGTGAAGTAATTCTAGGGTACTGACAATTGAATTGACCTTCTTGGTGTGATGGGATTTCTTGTGTTGCTTTCCCCTTTTTGCATGATAAACATTTGTCTTCAAAGTTGAAATTCTTCAAGGGAACACCCAGCACAAGCCCATTTTTGACAAGGTAGTTCATTTTCCGAAGATGAATGTGCCCCATTCTCCTATGCCACAACTCGGACTCCGATTAGTTGCTTTTGACAGAAGACACGATTCTTCTGTGGCCATCTCAGTCGACCTCATATCCATGATATACGTATTCTTCACTCTTGGAGCCTTCATAACAATCCAATCCTCTGGTATCTTAAAACCAGGATACAACACAATCGCTTCATTCTTTGTAAAATGTACGGTGTAGTCTTTGTCACAAATCTGCGAAACACTCAGCAGATTGTGCTTCAGTTCTTCCACAAAATTTACTTTCTCCAAAGTCATCTTTCCATTCGACACCGTCCCTATTCCTGTAATCCTTCCACCGCTCTCTCCTGCGAAACTCACTCTTACTCCTTGAACAGGTTTCAAGTCGTGTAACAATTTCTTGTTACCCGTCATGTGCCGGGAACAGCCGCTATCCACAACCCATTGATTGTTGGCAGCCCCTGTTCAACTGTTCCTGCACGATTAAAGCAGATGATTAAAATCTGGGGACCCAAGACCGATTGGTCTTGGGTCGATACATTCCGTACCTTGGCTGTCCAAAGTTAGTATCATAATAATTTCTGTGAGTCCTGACAAGATACCTTCTTGTGGATTGACTATGAGGCCATCCAAACCTTCGTGAATTAAAAGAATTATTACTTAAGGTTTGGTTGTTTGCAGTGAAAAACTGAGATCTATTTCTTTGAAAACCTGGATTAGTCCATTTTCTGAAATTTGATGGGTTTTCATTTTTACCATTATATTGATTACCGTTAGTTCTTTTCTCAGATTTTGAAGTCCTCACACCTCTGAATTTCTGCTTCAGAGGGCAGTCAGCAACAAGGTGTCCTAATTGATTACATCTAAAACAACTCCTGTGTTCAACTTTCTTATCAAAAGTTGTCTTAGATGTTGAGGCTGTATTACTGCCCGTTTGTCTCACATAAGGTGGGACATACGGGTTTAGTGGAGACTTCTTTTCAGGTGTTTTCTTTTTCTCTCCACTTTTTGGTAACACTTCCTCTTGTTTTGTCTCACTCGACTCAGAAGACTTGTCTGAGTTAGATGAGACAGAACTCGGAGCAGAAATCTTAACACTAGTAACAAGCTTACTTGTTTCGCCTTTACTAACTTCTGGTTCTTTAATCGTTACTTTAACCGGAACTGTCTGACCATAGTCAACATCGACAGATTTCTGATTACTAGGGTCATAAGTGTAATTATGATTGAATGGTGGTGGAACTTCATGATAACCAATTCCTCCCCTTTTTGGGGAACCTTGATCACTAACGAGGTGATCAAGTATAGCAGAGGAATTTCTGAACTGCTCAAGTTTCCTGTTAAGTTCCACCACTTTTACCTGGTGATCAGCTATCTGTTTTTCCCTTTCAGCTATTAGTTTGGTTTTCTCTTCTAGAACTTCATAGCTAAGATCAATCACTTGAATTTTTTCAGCAAGCTTTGCTTTAAGACTTTTAATATCCTTCTCACTAGCTTTAATTTTTACTTTGTAACTATTTTCTCTAGCTTAGTGAAATGATGATCTTCTTTTAAAGTTTTAAATTGCGCATCCAAACTAACAAACTGATCAGTTATAGTTGTCAGTTGTTCAGACAGATGTTCACACTTAGTACAAGGGAGTTCGGTACTTACCTCGGAGAGCTGGTCTGCCACATCTGCCATGTAAGCTTCATTTTTGCCAGTTCCTTTCTCACTATCTGCAGTTTCGATGTTTGCCAAATTGGCCTGTTCAAATACTTCTTCAACATGCAGATTCCAGTTGTACTCCTCGTTATGTCTGGAAATCATGGCTCAATAGTCATTACACTCCCACTCTGCTGTGTAGATCTGTTTTGACTGCGTTCTACACGTTCATTTTTGCATTCTTTTGCAAAGTGGCCATTCTGCTGACAGTTGTAACAGCGTACCTTCGACTTATCAAACCCTGGCCTCTCTCCGACAAACTTCCTGCCAGTCTTCTTCATGAACCTCTTAACCCTTCTCACAATCATAGCCATCTGCCACTGCAGATCCATCTCCTCCAGATCATCAGCATCGATCTGATCATAATCTTCATCCAAAATTGCAGGATCAACAATCTTACCCTGAATGTAATTCTCATACGAAGCAATAAAAGATGCATAGAGAGCAAACTGCTGCTCAGCAGATTTAACACTCATGGGCATCTTCGAGTAGTTGTTGTTTGAAACAGTTGGGGAAAAACTACTCTTGGTCGCTTGTGGTTGAGAAGCATTTGATCCTCCAGCTACAAAGCATACATCACCGTTCATGTTGAGAGATACATGTCCTTCGTGTGTTGAGTTAGCGCCTGACTCTCCCTTAGAGTAATAAGTAGATGATTCAGTTTTCGAACTTGATCCTGAGTTAACCTTTGCACCATACATACCCGGATCTTGAACCTGATGGTGGTGCAAGATCCGGGTATGTATGGTGCAAAGGTTAACTCAGGATCAAGTTCGAAAACTGAATCATCTGCTTATTACTCTAAGGGAGAGTCAGGCGCTAACTCAACACACGAAGGACATGTATCTCTCAACATGAACGGTGATGTGTGCTTTGTAGCTGGAGGATCAAATGCTTCTCAACCACAAGCGACCAAGAGTAGTTTTTCCCCAACTGTTTCAAACAACAACTACTCGAAGATGCCCATGAGTGTTAAATCTGCTGAGCAGCAGTTTGCTCTCTATGCATCTTTTATTGCTTCGTATGAGAATTACATTCAGGGTAAGATTGTTGATCCTGCAATTTTGGATGAAGATTATGATCAGATCGATGCTGATGATCTGGAGGAGATGGATCTGCAGTGGCAGATGGCTATGATTGTGAGAAGGGTTAAGAGGTTCATGAAGAAGACTGGCAGGAAGTTTGTCGGAGAGAGGCCAGGGTTTGATAAGTCGAAGGTACGCTGTTACAACTGTCAGCAGAATGGCCACTTTGCAAAAGAATGCAAAAATGAACGTGTAGAACGCAGTCAAAACAGATCTACACAGCAGAGTGGGAGTGGTAATGACTATAGAGCCATGATTTCCAGACAGAACGAGGAGTACAACTGGAATCTGCATGTTGAAGAAGTATTTGAACAGGACAATTTGGCAAACATCGAAACTGCAGATAGTGAGAAGGGAACTGGCAAAAATGAAGCTTACATGGCAGATGTGGCAGACCAGCTCTCCGAGGTAAGTACCGAACTCCCTTGTACTAAGTGTGAACATCTGTCTGAACAACTGACAACTATAACTGATCAGTTTGTTAGTTTGGATGCGCAATTTAAAACTTTAAAAGAAGATCATCATTTCACTAAAGCTAGAGAAAATAGTTACAAAGTAAAAATTAAAGCTAGTGAGAAGGATATTAAAAGTCTTAAAGCAAAGCTTGCTGAAAAATTCAAGTGATTGATCTTAGCTATGAAGTTATAGAAGAGAAAACCAAACTAATAGCTGAAAGGGAAAAACAGATAGCTGATCACCAGGTAAAAGTGGTGGAACTTAACAGGAAACTTGAGCAGTTCAGAAATTCCTCTGCTATACTTGATCACCTCGTTAGTGATCAAGGTTCCCCAAAAAGGGGAGGAATTGGTTATCATGAAGTTCCACCACCATTCAATCATAATTACACTTATGACCCTAGTAATCAGAAATCTGTCGATGTTGACTATGGTCAGACAGTTCCGGTTAAAGTAACGATTAAAGAACCAGAAGTTAGTAAAGGCGAAACAAGTAAGCTTGTTACTAGTGTTAAGATTTCTGCTCCGAGTTCTGTCTCATCTAACTCAGACAAGTCTTCTGAGTCGAGTGAGACAAAACAGAGGAAGTGTTACCAAAAAGTGGAGAGAAAAAGAAAACACCTGAAAAGAAGTCTCCACTAAACCCGTATGTCCCACCTTATGTGAGACAAACGGGCAGTAATACAGCCTCAACATCTAAGACAACTTTTGATAAGAAAGTTGAACACAGGAGTTGTTTTAGATGTAATCAATTAGGACACCTTGTTGCTGACTGCCCTCTGAAGCAGAAATTCAGAGGTGTGAGGACTTCAAAATCTGAAAAAAGAACTAACGGTAATCAATATAATGGTAAAAATGAAAAACCCATCAAATTTCAGAAAATGGACTAATCCAGGTTTTCAAAGAAATAGATCTCAGTTTTTCACTGCAAACAACCAAACCTTAAGTAATAATTCTTTTAATTCACGAAGGTTTGGATGGCCTCATAGTCAATCCACAAGAAGGTATCTTGTCAGGACTCACAGAAATTATTATGATACTAACTTTGGACAGCCAAGGTACGGAATGTATCGACCCAAGACCAATCGGTCTTGGGTCCCCAGATTTTAATCATCTGCTTTAATCGTGCAGGAACAGTTGAACAGGGCTGCCAACAATCAATGGGTTGTGGATAGCGGCTGTTCCCGGCACATGACGGGTAACAAGAAATTGTTACACGACTTGAAACCTGTTCAAGGAGGAAGAGTGAGTTTCGCAGGAGAGAGCGGTGGAAGGATTACAGGAATAGGGACGGTGTCGAATGGAAAGATGACTTTGGAGAAAGTAAATTTTGTGGAAGAACTGAAGCACAATCTGCTGAGTGTTTCGTAGATTTGTGACAAAGACTACACCGTACATTTTACAAAGAGTGAAGCGATTGTGTTGTATCCTGGTTTTAAGATACCAGAGGATTGGATTGTTATGAAGGCTCCAAGAGTGAAGAATACGTATATCATGGATATGAGGTTGACTGAGATTGCCACAGAAGAATCGTGTCTTCTGTCAAAAGCAACTGAATCGGAGTCCGAGTTGTGGCATAGGAGAATGGGGCACATTCATCTTCGGAAAATGAACTACCTTGTCAAAAATGGGCTTGTGCTGGGTGTTCCCTTGAAGAATTTCAACTTTGAAGACAAATGCTTATCATGCAAAAAGGGAAAGCAACACAAGAAATCCCATCACACCAAGAAGGTCAATTCAATTGTCAGTACCCTAGAATTACTTCACATGGATCTCTTCGGTCCCGTGAATGTAAGAAGTCTAGGGGGAACATCGTATTGCTTGGTGATCACTGATGATTTCTCTCGATATTCCTGGGTATATTTCCTGAAGTCAAAGGATGAAATAGTGCAGATGGTAAAGAATTTGATTACCAAGGTTGAGAATATCATGGGAAAACGGGTTAAATTCATCAGGAGTGACAATGGAACTGAGTTCAAGAACTATGAGATGAAGATCTTCTGCTTACAGAAGGGGATTGAACACCAATACACCGCACCGTATACACCGCAACAAGATGGAGTGGCTGAGAGGAAGAACAGAACCTTAATTGAAGGAGCCAGAACCATGCTGGCTTATTCGAAACTTCCCGTGGTGTTCTGGGCTGAAGCTGTTGCAACAGCCTGTTATATCCTTAATAGATTGTTAACTGTTAAAAGATTAAATAAAACCTGTTATGAACTTATGCATGGGAGAAAGCCCAACTTGAGTGGTCTTGAACCATTCGGGTCCCCATGTTCGATATTAAAGACCAATTCTAAATTTGGTGAAGTAGCCGACGAAGGAATCTTAGTCGGATACGTTGTTGGGACTCCCAACAGATGGGTCTTTAATACATCGAACAGCAAGGTTGAGGTGGTGTGTAACACTGATATCACAAGTTACAAATCACCAAAACCAAGCACGGGACCCGCTGGGGTTTTCGACTATGATAGACTTTTTAAATCTTTTAACATGCCTTATTTGGATTTTGCAGAAGTTGAGGAAAGAATTGCTACGAAGATGATATGCGATGAGGAAGACACTTTGGTGCAACGACCACAGTATGATGAATGTCAGCCTTCCTCGTCAAATGCTGTCAATACCCATGCTGCCTCTACTGAAGAGGAATTCATCAATCCGTTTCACTCTCAACATCAATCACCCATTGATGAGCTATCTTCGAACTTGGAAGATAATCTGAATGTCAGTTCGGTTCCGACTACGAGAATTCACAAAGATCATCCTTTGGAGAATGTGATAGGTGATCTGTCCGATGGTGTACAAACAAGAAAAAGCTTGAGTGAGCACACCTGTGTTGACACAAGCATTAAAGAATCAGGCATAATCAACGAGTGCTTGTACACCTGCTTTATCAGCCAGATTGAACCAAAGAACTATCAAATGGCTCTTAAGGACAGCTCGTGGGTCGAAGCCATGCAAGAAGAGTTAGCTCAGTTTAAGAAAATGGAAGTATGGAACTTGGTTGCAAAACCAAGGAATGTGCATGCGATTGGCACAAAATGGGTCTTCAAATGCAAGAGAGATGAGAAAGGGATTGTTATCAGGAACAAGGCAAGGCTGGTTGTTAAAGGCTTTAATCAGCAAGAGGGGATTGATTACAATGAAGTGTTTGCTCCTGTGGCAAGATTGGAAGCCATTCGGCTGTTTTTGGCATTTGCTGCTCATAAGGATGTGAAGGTTTTTCAGTTGGATGTGAAGAGTGCGTTCCTAAACGGTAAAGTCGACGAGGTTGTGTATGTTGAGCAACCTCCGGGTTTTCCTGACCCTGACTTTCCCGATTACATGTACAAGCTAAGTAAAGCGCTGTATGGACTACATCAGGCACCTCGTGCCTGGTATTCAACCTTATCAGATTACTTGCTTGAGAATGAGTTTGAAAGAGGTAAGATTGATAGCACATTATTCTTCAATAGAAAGGGTAGCGACTTTCTGCTGGTGCAAGTCTACGTGGACGACATTATCTTTGCTGCATCAAAAGTCTCCATGTGTCAGGAGTTTGAGGCCGTCATGAAGAAGAGATTTGAAATGAGTGCTATGGGTGAACTAACTTTCTTTTTAGGATTGCAGGTTGATCAGAAGAAAGACGGGATGTTCATTCATCAGACGAAGTATGTCCATGATGTTCTCAAACGCTTCAAGATGGAGGACAGCACTCCATATGATACTCCAGTCTGCGTCAATCACAAATTGGGTGCTGATTCAGACAACGATGCAGACGTGGACCCAACCCAATATCGGGCTATTATAGGTTCTTTAATGTACTTAACTGCTTCTAGGCCTGATATAATGTTTGCTGTTTGTCTTTGTGCACGCTTTCAGGCAAACCCAAAAGAATCTCATTTGAAGGGTGTGAAGAGGATACTGCGGTATCTCAAAGGCAAGCTGAAGCTGGGGTTGTGGTACTCGAGAGGAGGAGACTTGGAGCTAGTCGCTTACACAGATTCTGATTATGGAGGGTGCAATCAGAGTCGGAAGTCTACAACTGGTGGATGTCAGTTTCTTGGTGGCAGACTAGTGTCGTGGCAATGCAAGAAGCAGACCTCAGTCGCAATTTCAACCTGTGAAGCAGAATACATGGCAGCATCCAACTGCTGCTCCCAGGTTCTTTGGATTCAACAACAGTTGCGCGATTATGTTATGAATTTCTCACTTACTCCTATTTGCATTGATAACACTGCCGCTATCTCAGTAACTAACAATCCCGTGAAGCACAGTAAAACTAAACATATTGACATACGTCATCATTTTATACGGGATTGTGATGAGAAGAAACTGATTGAGCTCGAAAAGGTTGACACGTTAGATAATTTCGCTGACTTGTTCACGAAAGCGTTTGACAAAACTAGATTTCAAAACCTTGTTGAGCTGAATGGGATGATCAATCCCGAGTAACCATGTCATATGTTTGTGTTTGAATTAAAAAAAAAAAAAAAAACGTCACTATCGCTTAGAATTATGTCGGTTGCCTCAGTTTGAAGGACATGTCTTCGGATATGTTTGGTCCACATTTCTACTTGTAGAATATGAGGATAGCCATTAACCAGATGACTGAAAGTGACCGGGGCGGTTTATGATGTGTTTTCATTCTTTCGCTGAAAATTAGTCGATCATACTTAGTTAGAAGGACACATACTTGTATGTGGTCGGTCCAGCTGATCCATTGGATCTTCGGAATAGCCGTTTCCCTGAAGACTTTGATTTGGTCGGGGCGATTGAAGTTAAATTTTTTCTTTACGGGAGATGAAATTATTTTTCAAGTCTACTACTTCGTAAGAAGTATCTTTACTATGTTTAACAGAAAATTGATCCAACCTTGGAAAGTGATAGATATACTGATTTTGTGTGCTTAACTAGTGAAGTTATAAGGCCTAAAAGACTTTAGAACAGTCATTGTATGTCATGGTAGCTTTTTATGGTGCGTAAAAGTAGAAGTGATACTAACTAAATCTACTCGATTTTACGTGGAAACTCCGTAAGAGTTGTGCATGTCTTCATATATATCTTTCCGAATGATAGGCAGAAAAGCGACTACCCAGTCATACACGAGCCCGTGAGTGTTCTGATTCCCGTGAAGAAAGCGTGTCAAGACACTGCAGTGATCCAGATTCGGGACTTGCAGTTGTTTTCTACTTGAAGTTGTGTATATATTTGATTAAAAAAAATGTATTCTAGAGTTCATAATGTTAATGATTCTCAATCAAGACGCAAGAAGGTGAACGGGAAGCAGAGTCTAAGATCGAATTACTACTTAATCAGACACTACGGGTCAAGGTCAATTCGGGGTGACTCGGCGAAAGCCAAATACGCTTTGAGAATAGATAGGAGGCATCATAATCTCTGAGTTGTTGCCCACTAAAGTTTTGAGCTTAATTGAACCTAACTCGTATCACAGAAACGATGAAAACCATTTTAAGTATATTACCTGCTTACAACATGTTTCTTTATGTCATAATACAGCTAAACACGGATCTGTGTGACAGTCACGTAATAAGTATGATTCCTGTTCGGATCTTTTATAAAACATGGTAGTCCATGCAGGGAAAGGATTTTTACTTGACCAGTGGCGCTTTCTCATGCATGTTATGATAGTATGCATGTCAGGGAGAAAGGCGGGCACTGATGGCATGGGCGTGACCATGCAGTCAGCGATGACTGCTCTGACTTACAACAAACGATACAGCTTTAGTCAGATGGTCTTTTATGAGATTGATCGTCAAAGAAGAGCGATGGCGCGTGAGCGATTTATCATGTATCCAAGATTTCTTCAAATGATCTTGAATCATGTTGCTCCAACGCTTCCTCAGCGCCGTCCGATCCAATACGTTGAGAGTGTGAATAAACGGATCTTCGCCCAATGTAGATCCTCCAGTGCGAGGAGCAAACCTGAGCTCCGTCCTCGGCATACTCCACTCTTTGGGTACTTGATCAACCCGGGGTATGTGCCTGCTCGTGGGGACGAGTTTAGGGACCCGGCACCACAACAGGCAGGAGCACCTCAAGCTATACCTGCTGCTCCTGTTGTGTCACCGGAGGAGACCGTTGACCTTGACGCAGAATTTGGTGGTCAAGGCTTCTTTGATATGGATCGGGTGGATCCAGAGGAGAACGTACAGGTCCCGGTAGAACGTGCTTCGGGTGTGAATGTTACTAGGACAGCTGCTACGGTGGCTGGTTCTGATTCTGATGATGAAGTGGCAGAGGCAAGAAGGATTATGGTAACTCGAGAAAGACTACATGGGAAAAGAAAGAGAACAGATGATGACAGCGAGTCAGATTATGAAGAAGAGGTACAACAGTTGATCCGGAGGTCAAGAAGGGAACGGATAGGTGCAGGATCGGGAGCCGGTGAGAGCTCTAGGGTGGTACGTTTCACTCCACCAGCACTATCCGGTATGACAATGGTTCCCTCATCACTACAGGTTACAAGGACAAGCGCTACGGTTGTTCCCGTGGTGGCTACCTCATCTACATTTGGCCTCCCACCCACTACTTTCCAACTTTCGGCTCCTGAGATCGTTTCGTTGCCGCCTCCGACTGTTACTCCATCGGAGGTCGTGGCACAATTTATCGAGTCGACTGTTGTGGCCACTGCAGGGTTATCGGTGACGATACCACCTGCGGTTACGTCTATTTCTACTTCTGAGGTCCCGGGGACATCGGAAATCCCTCCTCAGTACACTTAAGATATATCATATATGAGGTTCGATTTCGATGCAACCCTATCAGACTCTGAACGAATAGCAGCACTTGAACGGGTCGTGGCAGAGCAGTCAAGGATTAATCTTATCCAGACCCAGCCTATTCAGCGCCTAGTTGCAGAGAATCAGATGCAGTCGTCCCTGCTGGTAGCACATGAAAAAATCATAGATGCTTTCAAGGAGTTCTTGGCATCTCAGGGGGAGACGAGCTGTAAAGGCGATGAGTTGAGGACCAAGAGACGAAATGATAGAGACGATGATCCCAATGCATCGAAAGATGCAGGTGGTGAGTTGCCAAGAACTGATCAAGCTCTTGAAACTTCCACAACTCAGGGGGAGTCGACAACTGCAGCTGGTGGTGATGATGTGGTGGTAGTGGACGTAGAGGAGATGGATGATGGTTTGGTTGGTGATGATGATGTACTACCGAGTGATGTGATAGAGAAGATTGGAGAAGAGATTGTGATTGATAATGAGATTGAAGAGGGAGAGATAGTTGAGGAAAATATTGAGCATGACATTCCAGATGTTGAGAAAGCAGATATGAGTAAAGAGATGACAAGTGATGAATCTGAATGGGAAGAGCAGCCTAGATGGAAGGAAGGCTATGCTCAGTGGTTCGTCAAAACGAAGAAACCAGCGGTTCCTAAAATGTTTAAGAAGAGTTACAACATTAAAGGCTATGCTGAAGCGAAGAAAGGAATTATTTGCTGGATATATGATGAGCAGTTGAGGCTCTTCGTGATTAAAAGGTATGACGGTGTTCAGTACTTTAGAAGGATGTTGAGATCGTTGAATACACTGCCAGAATGTGAAGTGAAAGACTTAGCCAGATTGGGATTGATAAACAGAAGTGACGATAATATGGCTAGAGTCATTGGGAAGATTGTGTGGAAAGAGAGTATAAAAGAGAAGAAATTTGAGCTGTTGAAACCACAAAAGGGAAAACTTGTTGAAGACAAGGATAGAGGTTTGAGAGCAGACGGAAAACCTTGGATGATTATGAAGTATAAACCGATCCGGTGTTTGAAAGAAGTACCGATGAAACAGATGGCCAAGGATGTGCTCAAAGATCTAAAGTGGTGGTTCGTTGATTGTGAAACAGCTGAGGCAGTGATGGAAGACGAAGATGAACAAGAGCTGCTTAGAGTGTACGATCCGATGCACTTGGTAAACTTATCGCAAGCTGATTTGCAGGTGTTGAATGATAAGAAGATATTTTATATTCCTGCTTGGAAAGACGAAGCGAGGAAATATCAAAGAGTTGTCTCGGTTTGTGTTCGAGAAGGAGTGCATGCTTGAAGATAGAAGATTGAAGATTACTAGACACGTGTTTGAAGCTAACGGGATGAAGCTACTGCCAAGGGGGAGTCTGTTGGTGCATGATGTCAGTAGTTCAGTGTCGAGTGTCTGTAATCATGTTAGTTAGATTTGAGTTTTGTATGTAAGCGAAGTTGCTAACAAGTTCGCTGATATGGGCGAACTTGTTAGACAAGCGAAGTTAGGGACAACTTCGCCTGAACATGCCAGGCGAAGTTGTCGTGTCTATATAAGCTATTTTGTATACGGCTTATTCAATCATAAGAAAGAGTTTAGTTCATTCGTGTATTCGAGTCAGAGAGTTTTGTATTCAGTGATCATCGCATCACGTGTTTACGGTTGGAATACAACGTGTGTTTGATTATCGTATCGTGTGTTAGCTCGTATTGTTTTCTATACTCGTAACGTCTTACGTAGGGATTCCGCACCTACGTAGAACGCGATATCTCGTGTAGATCCGGCTGGGAACCTACACTATGCGTAAGGTCTTCATCTCTCTGAGCATGGTGGGTCCTGCGGATCCAGTTGGTCTTTGCGCAGACGTCCCTCTTCAAGGTGAGTCTTGCGGGTCCAACTGGGCTCTGCTGGGACCTACCTCTTCAAGTCCCCCCAGTCCATTGTTCTTCTCATGAATTGTTAATAAGTGAGGTGAACTTTTAGACCTAAGCAAGGGGTTTTGAAAAGGGTTTTTAGTTTTAAGGTTTTCCGTGGGGATTCTTCCCGCGGTTTTCCTAATGTCACTCGCAGAAATTCCCGACTTTTCGGCCTGATCTTTGGTTATGATGCGGGTAGGTGTTTAACCCCTTCGCACGTCGGGAGCGTTGAGTTTCACTTGCATAGATTCTTCACGAGGTTTTGGTAGTTTTGGACATAGTGATCAGTTATGTTAAACCACCAATTCCGCATTGAAGTTTCAAACAAGCTAGTTCTCAACGTTCCCGCTATGCGGAGGTGTTATTTCCCTTTCCGCAAGCACGGTCCATAAGATCCTTCTTGGCTTCAATTCCCTGCAAGTGCTAAGTATGTGAAGGGTTTCGCCTTGACACTGTACCCGCACTTGTCTTACGGTTTCTTGTTTCCCAAGGTATCTTGTTAGCTTTGATTCCCTGCAAGTGCTAAGTATGTGAAGGGTTTCGCCTTGACACTGTACCCGCACTCGTCTTATGGTTTCTCGCTTTCCAAGGTAAGGGGGTATATTCCCTCTTATTTTTGAATCTTTGAATCTTTTTGAATCTAAAGATGTGTTGCTTGCCAACCTTACTAAAAACGAAGCCGAACGCGCCCGTGATAAAGCTCAAGCTGCCCTCCAGGAGGCTCTGGTCAATCGGGAGTGGCTTCTACGAGAAGCGTTGTCGCAGGTATGCGTAGCTTCATAATATCTTTACGCTTTTCTTTATACTTAGAAAAGTTTTTGATACATTTTTTTTTTGTAGGTTGTGCATCGGATCTTCACGAACACATCATATGACGATGCTATGAGCGCAGCCCTCAACGCTTCTCATGAGGATGGGGAAAAGGCTGGTTTCCTGCTTGGTCTGGGGTTTGTTGAGCAAGGCATCCCGCCTTCCAACTTCCCTCTTTATGACGTGGACACTGAAGCTGCTTACGACCAGGCAGTGAACCAGTATGCTGCCTTCCCGCATCCGGTGGTGGAGAAGGTGAACGAGATTGCTGCTGCTGATGATGGGCTAACTATTCTCAAGGCTTTCCATGAACCGCCACAGCCAACTGATGGTGCGGGTTCAAGTGGGTTTGGGGGGAGTGGTCTTGAAGTTTGAACCTTGAGATCCCTTCCCACCATTAGGATAGATTTATATTTCTGTAGGCGGGTAGGTACCTGGCCATTCTTGTAATGTTTGAATTTTTTATGAAATATAAATGTTTGTGCGGGTAGGACCGTCACTTTAACTTAATGACTTGCTTTATAAACGTTATATGACTTGCTCATGCATATTATAGTTTAATTTGGCACTTGTTTTGCCTCATAAACAATATATGATTCGCTCATGCATACATTAGTTTAACTTAGCAATTTTCCAAGTGTTTTGAATAAGTTAACCTTTCGACGCGTGGTTGTCAACAGGTTAATGTTCAGTTTCCTCTATCATGATTGTGCGGGTAGGACCGTCACTTTCATTTAGTGGGATGACCAAACTTCACCTATAACTGACCTGCGTGAAGGTTTTCCTCACCTTCTCCTTAGAAATTTTTACCGTTTTTTGTGTTTATGCGGGTTTTGCAGCCTTCCACACGCAACGACTTACTTCCCCACTTATTTATGCGGTGAATACCGGCATGTCAGTGTGGTCAGATCATAAGTAGAAATGTAAGACCATCAGCGTCAATGTGATAAGGAGAATCATTTCCATTAGAAGTGGCTCTAGGCCTTTTCTTTATAAGTTTGGAATTGATCTACATGTAACCTGTGTAATTGAGCTCCCTTCCAAGTTCTTGGGATGGGGGTGTCATCGAGCCTTTCGAGCCGGTATGCGCCTGGTTCGGAATCTCGTTGTTTACGCAGTATGTAGTCTCCAACATTGAAGCTGCAATTTCATCCGTGTTTTCCCCAACTGGGGTTCTACACGCATTAGCCTGCTTAGCGTCCATTACGCCACGAGGTGAGTGAGTTTCCCATCTCTGATAAATGCTTCGACGACGTCCTTCAAGGATACGCATTCCTCCGTGGTGTAGCCTTTTGTCCTGTGGAAGTCACAGGATTTGCTTTGATCAGCGTTTAGACGCTGTCGGATTATTGGAGCCTCTGGCCATGGGAGCCTTTCGGTGGCAAATATCTCGGTGACGCTTTTGGTGAGTGGCGTCCATCTGGAGTTCCGGTTCGACGACTGCATGTTATCCCTTCCGCCTAACCGAGGGTGCGAGCCGGATGAGGTGTCAAAGTTTACCCTTGACTGCCAAATACCAAGCTTTCTCTTTTTGTTTTGTCGGGCGGTAAGGACGTTGTTTTCTCTTGTTTTCTGAGTGTAGAGGTTTGTGCTCTGGGGAAGATCTCTACCCAGTTGCTTCTCCGTTTCGGCAAAGCGCTTGGCCGCCGTCATGATGGCATCCCATGTGGATGGCATGCCGTCTTTACCCGTCAACGTGCGGATAAGCTCTGGGTATTCGGCGCCCTGGATGAAAGCGGCGCGAACAAGATCTTCGCTTATGGTGCCCAGACTCAGCTTTTTCGAGTTGAAGCGAGTGATGAAGTCTAGTAATGATTCATCCTCCTCTCTAACGCAGTTGAGGATCGTCCACTGCTCTTCAGTATATTTCGTCTGTTGACTGAAGTGCTGGCTGAACTTGTGTTGGAAGTCCGCCCAATCATAGATGTGGTGGACCGGTAAACGATCAAACCACGCCCTGGCCGCTCCAACTAGTGTCATCTGGAACATATAACACCACGTGGGTTCCGTCCAGTTGCTGACGGTTGCCCCCGCTATGAATCTGTTCAAGTGATCGTCTGGGTCGGATATACCATCATAAGTGCCGATGTTAGACATCTGTTTGGCACTCTTCGGGGCGATTGCTTCCGCAATGTCCCTTGCAAACTTGGACATTCCCGCATTTGCAACAGTTGGTCTAAAGGTTTTGGAGAAGTCACGTGGGTTTCCCCCCGCGTTCCTTGGTTTGAAGGTTTCTCCAAAATTCATTCTCGGTTGGAAGTCCGTTTCCTTGCGCTTCCCTTTCGCCCTATGACGAGGGTTTGCGTCACTGTCGGACTCCTCCCAATCATCGTCCAAGTACTCGCACTCATTGCTCATGTTGAGCTGTTGTCGAGTGCTTCCGAATTCATCAGCCTGTTGGAGTGAACGTAAGCGTTCATCCAACTCAGCTTGGAATTCCTTCTGACGTGCTTCCGCCCACGCTTTAACTTGGTCAAGTGTTTGGCTAGGGAGCCTCGTCTGTTGTCTCTCCAACTGGGTATCGGTGAATCCCAGTGAAGGATTGTTTACTGCACTTGCCCCGGCTTGGGTAACCGGGGTAGTGTTCGTAAAAATTGTGTACTCGCCGGTGTTCCCCCCAGTAGCTGGGGTTGTGGTTACCGGAGTTTCTTGGTCACTCGTTGGCCTTGGCATCGGAGTAACCTTAACCATCTTTCCAGAGGTTTTGAAAAAACTGAGAAAATTAGTTCTAGCTTTTATGCACGGATGGCGCCAATGAAGAAACACCAGGTGACCCCGGCAGATTACTGATAATCTTAGGGTTAAGTAGATGTTTCCCACGAGGGTTAGGTCCGGCAAAGATGGTTATTCTTCCGATGACCTGCAAAACAGACACCGTGAGCTCGTCACTGAGAAGGGGGGGTTCCTCCTTGTGACCACCCTCCGGCGTGAGAATCAGACTAGATTGCTCTGAATATAAGTGTATATTAAGAGAAATAGCTAGATAAGATAATATCAGATGATATAAGATCATATAAGATAATCTGAGATGATGATACCGTTCCAAGGTGTTGGAGTATTTATAGCCGAAGGTAGGTTTCCAAGCAGGTACGGCCAGCTGTATAATATTCCTTTTCCACCAACTACAGGCTACGCACATGCCACGATGGGAGTTGGTGGGTAGGCAGCGGCTGATAGTGACATTTTGTACTAGAGCGTGCTCCTCTTTGTACTGTTGTCGGTGAGCTGTCACCCTGTGATTGGTTCATGGGCTGCTTTGGTCAGATCTTGTCTATTTTGTCCATACCTTGGCAGGTATGGTACAAAAGATCTTCCAGAAGCATACGGACTGGCTCTTTTGGGCGGGAATATTCCCGCCTTGCTCATTCCTTCTTCAGGTGACATTGCTGAAGTATTAAGAGTTAGTGCCTTGTGCGTGTAGCCTTACTATTAGTGCGGGTAGCCTTCCCTGATGGCTTGTATCCGCAGCTGCGGGAACAGGCTGGATACTTTACCATTGGGAGGCTTTTCCTGCGGGAACAGCTAGCGTACTATGCGTAAGGTCTTCATCTCTCTGAGCATGGTGGGTCCTGCGGATCCAGTTGGTCTTTGCGCAGACGTCCCTCTTCAAGGTGAGTCTTGCGGGTCCAACTGGGCTCTGCTGGGACCTACCTCTTCAAGTCCCCCCAGTCCATTGTTCTTCTCATGAATTGTTAATAAGTGAGGTGAACTTTTGGACCTAAGCAAGGGGTTTTGAAAAGGGTTTTTAGTTTTAAGGTTTTCCGTGGGGATTCTTCCCGCGGTTTTCCTAATGTCACTCGCAGAAATTCCCGACTTTTCTGCCTGATCTTTGGTTATGATGCGGGTAGGTGTTTAACCCCTTCGTACGTCGGGAGCGTTGAGTTTCACTTGCATAGATTCTTCACGAGGTTTTGGTAGTTTTGGACATAGTGATCAGTTATGTTAAACCACCAATTCCGCCTTGAAGTTTCAAACAAGCTAGTTCTCAACGTTCCCGCTATGCGGAGGTGTTATTTCCCTTTCCGCAAGCACGGTCCATAAGATCCTTCTTGGCTTCAATTCCCTGCAAGTGCTAAGTATGTGAAGGGTTTCGCCTTGACACTGTACCCGCACTTGTCTTACGGTTTCTTGTTTCCCAAGGTATCTTGTTAGCTTTGATTCCCTGCAAGTGCTAAGTATGTGAAGGGTTTCGCCTTGACACTGTACCCGCACTCGTCTTATGGTTTCTCGCTTTCCAAGGTAAGGGGGTATATTCCCTCTTATTTTTGAATCTTTGAATCTTTTTGAATCTAAAGATGTGTGGCTTGCCAACCTTACTAAAAACGAAGCCGAACGCGCCCGTGATGAAGCTCAAGCTGCCCTCCAGGAGGCTCTGGTCAATCGGGAGTGGCTTATACGAGAAGCGTTGTCGCAGGTATGCGTAGCTTCATAATATCTTTACGCTTTTCTTTATACTTAGAAAAGTTTTTGATACATTTTTTTTTGTAGGTTGTGCATCGGATCTTCACGAACACATCATATGACGATGCTATGAGCGCAGCCCTCAACGCTTCTCATGAGGATGGAGAAAAGGCTGGTTTCCTGCTTGGTCTGGGGTTTGTTGAGCAAGGCATCCCGCCTTCCAACTTCCCTCTTTATGACGTGGACACTGAAGCTGCTTACGACCAGGCAGTGAACCAGTATGCTGCCTTCCCGCATCCGGTGGTGGAGAAGGTGAACGAGATTGCTGCTGCTGATGATGGGCTAACTATTCTCAAGGCTTTCCTTGAACCGCCACAGCCAACTGATGGTGCGGGTTCAAGTGGGTTTGGGGGGAGTGGTCTTGAAGTTTGAACCTTGAGATCCCTTCCCACCATTAGGATAGATTTATATTTCTGTAGGCGGGTAGGTACCTGGCCATTCTTGTAATGTTTGAATTTTTTATGAAATATAAATGTTTGTGCGGGTAGGACCGTCACTTTAACTTAATGACTTGCTTTATAAACGTTATATGACTTGCTCATGCATATTATAGTTTAATTTGGCACTTGTTTTGCCTCATAAACAATATATGATTCGCTCATGCATACTTTAGTTTAACTTAGCAATTTTCCAAGTGTTTTGAATAAGTTAACCTTTCGACGCGTGGTTGTCAACAGGTTAATGTTCAGTTTCCTCTATCATGATTGTGCGGGTAGGACCGTCACTTTCATTTAGTGGGATGACCAAACTTCACCTATAACTGACCTGCGTGAAGGTTTTCCTCACCTTTTCCTTAGAAATTTTTACCGTTTTTTGTGTTTATGCGGGGTTTGCCGCCTTCCACACACAACGACTTACTTCCCCACTTATTTATGCGGTGAATACCGGCCTGTCAGTGTGGTCAGATCATAAGTAGAAATGTAAGACCATCAGCGTCAATGTGATAAGGAGAATCATTTCCATTAGAAGTGGCTCTAGGCCTTTTCTTTATAAGTTTGGAATTGATCTACATGTAACCTGTGTAATTGAGCTCCCTTCCAAGTTCTTGGGATGGGGGTGTCATCGAGCCTTTCGAGCCGGTATGCGCCTGGTTCGGAATCTCGTTGTTTACGCAGTATGTAGTCTCCAACATTGAAGCTGCAATTTCATCCGTGTTTTCCCCAACTGGGGTTCTACACGCATTAGCCTGCTTAGCATCCATTACGCCACGAGGTGAGTTAGTTTCCCATCTCTGACAAATGCTTCGACGACGTCCTTCAAGGATACGCATTCCTCCGTGGTGTGGCCTTTTGTCCTGTGGAAGTCACAGGATTTGCTTTGATCAGCGTTTAGACGCTGTCGGATTATTGGAGCCTCTGGCCATGGGAGCCTTTCGGTGGCAAATATCTCGGTGACGCTTTTGGTGAGTGGCGTCCATCTGGAGTTCCGGTTCGACGACTGCATGTTATCCCTTCCGCCTAACCGAGGGTGCGAGCCGGATGAGGTGTCAAAGTTTACCATTGACTGCCAAATACCAAGCTTTCTTTTTTTGTTTTGTCGGGCGGTAAGGACGTTGTTTTCTCTTGTTTTCTGAGTGTAGAGGTTTGTGCTCTGGGGAAGATCTCTACCCAGTTGCTTCTCCGTTTCGGCAAAGCGCTTGGCCGCCGTCATGATGGCATCCCATCTGGATGGCATGCCGTCTTTACCCGTCAAAGTGCGGATAAGCTCTGGGTATTCGGCGCCCTGGATGAAAGCGGCGCTAACAAGATCTTCGCTTACGGTCCTACCCGCACAATCATGATAGAGGAAACTGAACATTAACCTACTGACAACCACGCGTCGAAAGGTTAACTTATTCAAAACACTTGGAAAATTGCTAAGTTAAACTAAAGTATGCATGAGCGAATCATATATTGTTTATGAGGCAAAACAAGTGCCAAATTAAACTATAATATGCATGAGCAAGTCATATAACGTTTATAAAGCAAGTCATTAAGTTAAAGTGATGGTCCTACCCGCACAAACATTTATATTTCATAAAAAATTCAAACATTACAAGAATGGCCAGGTACCTACCCGCCTACAGAAATATAAATCTATCCTAATAGTGGGAAGGGATCTCAAGGTTCAAACTTCAAGACCACTCCCCCCAAACCCACTTGAACCCGCACCATCAGTTGGCTGTGGCGGTTCAAGGAAAGCCTTGAGAATAGTTAGCCCATCATCAGCAGCAGCAATCTCGTTCACCTTCTCCACCACCGGATGCGGGAAGGCAGCATACTAGTTCACTGCCTGGTCGTAAGCAGCTTCAGTGTCCACGTCATAAAGAGGGAAGTTGGAAGGCGGGATGCCTTGCTCAACAAACCCCAGACCAAGCAGGAAACCAGCCTTTTCTCCATCCTCATGAGAAGCGTTGAGGGCTGCGCTCATAGCATCGTCATATGATGTGTTCGTGAAGATCCGATGCACAACCTACAAAAAAAAATGTATCAAAAACTTTTCTAAGTATAAAGAAAAGCGTAAAGATATAATTAAGCCACGCATACCTGCGACAACGCTTCTCGTATAAGCCACTCCCGATTGACCAGAGCCTCCTGGAGGGCAGCTTGAGCTTCATCACGGGCGCGTTCGGCTTCGTTTTTAGTAAGGTTGGCAAGCAACACATCTTTAGATTCAAAAAGATTCAAAGATTCAAAAATAAGAGGGAATATACCCCCTTACCTTGGAAAGCGAGAAACCATAAGACGAGTGCGGGTACAGTGTCAAGGCGAAACCCTTCACATACTTAGCACTTGCAGGGAATCAAAGCTAACAAGATACCTTGGGAAACAAGAAACCGTAAGACAAGTGCGGGTACAGTGTCAAGGCGAAACCCTTCACATACTTAGCACTTGCAGGGAATTGAAGCCAAGAAGGATCTTATGGACCGTGCTTGCGGAAAGGGAAATAACACCTCCGCATAGCGGGAACGTTGAGAACTAGCTTGTTTGAAACTTCAAGGCGGAATTGGTGGTTTAACATAACTGATCACTATGTCCAAAACTACCAAAACCTCGTGAAGAATCTATGCAAGTGAAACTCAAAGCTCCCGACGTGCGAAGGGGTTAAACACCTACCCGCATCATAACCAAAGATCAGGCAGAAAAGTCGGGAATTTCTGCGAGTGACATTAGGAAAACCGCGGGAAGAATCCCCACGGAAAACCTTAAAACTAAAAACCCTTTTCAAAACCCCTTGCTTAGGTCCAAAAGTTCACCTCACTTATTAACAATTCATGAGAAGAACAATGGACTGGGGGGACTTGAAGAGGTAGGTCCCAGCAGAGCCCAGTTGGACCCGCAAGACTCACCTTGAAGAGGGACGTCTGCGCAAAGACCAACTGGATCCGCAGGACCCACCATGCTCAGAGAGATGAAGACCTTACGCATAGTGTAGGTTCCCAGCCGGATCTACACGAGATATCGCGTTCTACGTAGGTGCGGAATCCCTACGTAAGACGTTACGAGAATAGAAAACAATACGAGCTAACACACGATACGATAATCAAACACACGTTGTATTCCAACCGTAAACACGTGATGCGATGATCACTGAATACAAAACTCTCTGACTCGAATACACGAATGAACTAAACTCTTTCTTATGATTGAATAAGCCGTATACAAAATAGCTTATATAGACACGACAACTTCGCCTGGCATGTTCAGGCGAAGTTGTCCCTAACTTCGCTTGTCTAACAAGTTCGCCCATATCAGCGAACTTGTTAGCAACTTCGCTTACATACAAAACTCAAATCTAACTAACACGATTACAGACACTCGACACTGAACTACTGACATCATGCACCAACACATAGTACGCTAGCTGTTCCCGCAGGAAAAGCCTCCCAATGGTAAAGTACCCCGCCTGTTCCCGCAGCTGCGGATACAAGCCATTAGGGAAGGCTACCCGCACTAATAGTAAGGCTACACGCACAAGGCACTAACTCTTAATACTTCAGCAATGTCACCTGAAGAAGGAATGAGCAAGGCGGGAATATTCCCGCCCAAAAGAGCCAGTCCGTATGCTTCTGGAAGATTTTTTGTACCATACCTGCCAAGGTATGGACAAAATAGACAAGATCTGACCAAAGCAGCCCATGAACCAATCACAGGGTGACAGCTCACCGACAACAGTACGAGGAGGAGCACGCTCTAGTACAAAATGTCACTATCAGCCGCTGCCTACCCACCAACTCCCATCGTGGCATGTGCGTAGCCTGTAGTTGGTGGAAAAGGAATATTATACAGCTGGCCGTACCTGCTTGGAAACCTACCTTCGGCTATAAATACTCCAACACCTTGGAACGGTATCATCATCTCAGATTATCTTATATGATCTTATATCATCTGATATTATCTTATCTAGCTATTTCTCTTAATATACACTTATATTCAGAGCAATCTAGTCTGATTCTCACGCCGGAGGGTGGTCACAAGGAGGAACCCCCCCTTCTCAGTGACGAGCTCACGGTGTCTGTTTTGCAGGTCATCGGAAGAATAACCATCTTTGCCGGACCTAACCCTCGTGGGAAACATCTACTTAACCCTAAGATTATCCGTAATCTGCCGAGGTCACCTGGTGTTTCTTCAAAGATCTAATCTTGATCAAGAACCCATATTATCAAACTACTATTTCACCTCAATATTATCTCATAACACCATTGAGAGTGCTCTCTCTCATATTCTGTCCACAAAGCTATGCAATTCAAGCCTCCCAAGTGCCACCCTACATGACCTTTTCATGGGCTTGCTCACAGGCGATCAAGAAATCATTAAAGCTGTTAAAGAAGATCTAAAAGCTGTTAAAGAAAGAAACCCAGCTTGTATTAGTTATGTTCACTGTTTCCTACACTTCAAGGGGTTTCTAGCTTGTCAGGCTTATAGGGTGGCCCACAAACTATGGCGACAAGACCGAAGAATCTTGGCCGTTTTGATCCAAAACCGCGTTTCCGAGGTTTTCGCTCTGGATATTCATCCAGCAGCGAAAATCGGAAGCGGGTTGTTGCTTGATCATGCAACAGGAGTTGTGATTGGAGAGACCGCGGTTATTGGGGACAATGTGTCTATTTTGCATAATGTGACATTGGGTGGCACGGGAAAGAGTGGTGGGGACCGCCACCCGAAGGTGGGTGATGGGGTTTTGATAGGCGCGGGGACTTGTGTTTTGGGGAATGTTAGGATTGGTGAAGGGGCGAAGATTGGGGCGGGGTCGGTCGTGAAGGATGTGCCAGCAAGAACTACCGCGGTTGGGAACCCGGCTAGATTGCTTGGTGGGAAAGTTAATCCGGTTAAACATGACAAGATTCCTAGTCAAACTATGGATCATACATCGGATATTGAGTTTTATGATTATGTTGTTTAGAACCATTTATGGTTTATATGGTATGTTTCAATTTAGTGAGAGACGTTTTAAGGTTTAGGGGGTTATGGTTTAGTGTCTTTGTTTTGATTGTTCTTTTAGTAAGATTAGCTTTTATGTAATCCATGGTAGGTTTGTCTTTTGAGTGTGCAAGTTGTTTTCATTCTATCTAATTTTGGGTTAGTATTGATTTTTATTAATCTAAATTATCATTTTTTTGTCATTGATGGTTTCAACTAATAAATTGGCTGATAATGATCTCACTTTTTATCATATTTGTTCACAACGATTAGCGACTAGCAGATGCTAACAGTGTTAGTTGCAGGTCGCCGGAACAATGCTTTTGACCAGAAAAGTCACGAGTTTTGCCAGGAAACCTAACATGAACACCACCACCACCAACTGACTCACCACCAACCAAGCACCACCAACCGATTTCGACAATGTTTCTAGGGTTCTAACGACCTCAATAATTGGAGATTTTACTAGAAAAAAGATTCCTAAAGGTCTGATCTAATGCTACAAAGATTTTTGAGGCGAAAAGTTGAGTTTTCTGAAAAAATATGAGTTTTCCGGCCAAAAATGTTTTTCCGGCGACCTGCAACTAACGACGTCAGCATTCTGTTAGTCGCTGACCGTTAGGAACAAATATGATAAAATGTGGGATCGTTATCCACCAATTCATTAGTTGAGACCGGCAACAACCAAAAGATGATAATTGAGATTATTAAAAACCAATACACCTTTTTTAATCGTAATTTTTTATGACATCAACACACCATACATATAATTAGACTTTGGTTTGTCATGTCAAATATGTTGGTAATCGTGTGTTTTGTACGGTTTAACCTGCATAAATAGTATTGGCTATGCTCAAATTGACCTGTTTATCTTGATTGATTAAACATGCCCCGCCAACCCATTAATTACAATCAACTAAAACGAACATGCTTATGACTTGGTTATAACTGTTTACAATTTGTCAGCTGTTTGAATCGTTTATGGAAATGTGTAGAGTTGAGGCTGAGGATTCAAGTGCCCTATATGAGCCTGAAAAAAAAAACGAATTATATAAACTAGTTTCTTTAAACGACGATTAGTGTTATAGCAATAAACATAGCAAAATCATAATATAAGTTTTGAGGTTTTAATGTTATATATAGAGGGCTTAATAAGTTTTTCGGTTTTACTTTTTTTAATATATGTATAGAGGAAGGTTCAAGAGAATACTCGAGAGCTAATAAAAAACTTGCGAAAACTTAAATTAAACATATAGTTATCATCATTCTTATATATTATTATTCTTTATCAAAATTTAAAAAAATATAAAAAAAATGTCGATCATGATCTTACATATATATGTAATATCGTTGTGTTATATATATATATATGTAATATTATTGTATTATATGTATATAATAGTTTTATTTCATGTATGTAATACACTAATACTATAATATTACATATAATATGTCATATATCGTGATCGACTTTTTTTTAAAGAAACGTAACCTTTAATAAAAGAAATGAGAATTTAAAAAAAAAATCATGTTTGGGATGAGTTTTCACGAGTTCTTTATTAGTTTTCAAGTTTTATTTTTAACGAATAGTTTTCTCATGATCCTTAGAGTCCCCAGAAAAAAGTGTCCAGACCGGTAGTGTTGTATATCGGATGACCAACCGGATAAGTTGGACCGGAAATGGGTCGGTGCAACGGGAAACATTTGGGTCCATTTGACCCGGGCGGATCCATGTAACATCACGTGAAGATAGCATGCAAGAGTAATCCCCACGTTGGACAACATGGTTTATTATGCAGTTTTTTTTGTTTTCACATGTGTCTAGTTTCAGTATACAACTAGCAATTAGGATAGTACCAAGTTAGTTTTATTTCCTTCAGTTAGAACGTGCGTTAGTGTTTTTGTTTTCTTATTCCTATATGTATTCCACTTATCAGTAGGACATCACAGTTTTTTTGAGGTTTGATAAAATAGTTGTGTTGATTTTCTCTCAATGGATTTTTGAGTTGAAATTAATTCACCAATGGATTTTTGAGTTGAAATTAATTCACCAATGCTAGTTCAAGTGTGGAAACTTGAATGGTGACCTTTGGTATCTAATTACAAGTTTAGGTGGTTATTTCTGTATCCTAAACGCATGTTAGACGCCCTTTAGTTTGGTTCGGTGGTGTATCTGTATCCGAAATGAGCCGTTGATCTATCCATTTTATATTCGAAGCAAATTCCTACCCGTTACCGGTGATATTGCTATCAGGTAGTCTAGCTCACCCTTGTTTGAGGCCGACCTTGGAAATGAGTTAAAAGAGTTGTATCCGGTTGACTCGTTTTAAGTGTGTTAGGTTAAAATTAATATCTTTGACACATATTAATATATGAGTAATGCTCGGGTTCCAAGACACAATCTATCAACACGACATGACTGACGTCCTGTTAATAGTGGGGTAGAATGAGAACTTTACAACCGGGGTTATAATATTTCTTTTACATTTAGGGGCTGTTTGTTTTTTCACAAAAGATCTTCCTGATCTCTTTTGTCTGCGCCGCGCAGACCACGCGCAGACGTTTAGGTTTGCAGACTGTTTGTTTTTTAAAAGATATTTCAGTAAAACATTGTCTGCGCACCATCTTATCCTAGAAGACATGGACCACCCACTTCTCAAGTCTTCTAACATCTTCTCATTTTATTATTTTCTATCAGGTCTATTTTACATCATGTCTAAAAAAACTCTCTCAAAACCCTAGCCCCCTTTCATCCATCCTATCTCCTGCCCCTCCATCTCCACCTTCTGCAGCCGCTCACCTCCGGCGACCTCCACGTTCGGCAACGCCTGTCATCTCCGGCCGTTCCTCCTCCGGCAACCTTCATCTCCGGCAGCGCCTGTCATCTCCATTGTGTCACACCCCAACCTAAGGCGGAATATGTCGGGGCGCGACATAATTGTATCATAACTCAAAAGACACTAAAGTATAATACACGTGTCAATATCTAAATTATTCATTTCATATATCAAGTACGCAAAACACAACATTGTCTCAAAAGAAATAAAAATTACAATTGAAAAATAATTAATTTCATCTAAATGTCTTTATCCATCATGCAACCTAAAGTCCAACTATTCTTTAACTCGTTTTCTTCATCCAATATAGCTACTTGCGCCATGCGTGAAAATACATAGTTTGTCAACATAAAGTTGAGCAAGTAATCACGGTTTTTGAATATATATAATATTAAAATGACAATTCCTTGTGATAAAAATGAATTACAACAACTAGCATAACAATAAATATAAAAATTATCTTTTCACTCGAATCACATAGATAACGAGTGACGGGCGACCCGTAGGAAAGCAACTAAGTGTTATAAAAGATATAACTACGCATACGGGATTAAGTTAATTCCATGGAATTAGTTGACTGCGGTTGCTCGTGTGTTTGCAGGTATAAGGAGCTAGAGAGCTGTGCTACGAGAACACGGGCGAAAACGGTGAAGGAAACAGAGCTGGAATGCGAGAGATACGAAGAAATCAAGTCGCGGAAATGAGCTCCACCGTGGCCCACGGTCTGAACCGTGGGCCACGGTCCACCTGGTGCAAAAACTCTGTTCACCGTACCGTGGAGAAGAAAGAAACCGTGGAGGCGACCGTGGCCCACGGTCTACACCGTGTCCCACGGTCCTGGGCGGAGACAAAGTTGCATGTCTTTTAATAGGCCGTTTGAGAGTGTCTTTTGGACTACCTTTTCACCTTGGCCGGCCTAGAGGCGATTTTGGAGAACAAAAACATTATTTTGGATCTTGTATTGATTTGTTTTATGTCTTGGATTGTGAGAAACAAGTTACTTGATGCAAAGATGATCTCCCGAACCATGAGTGGCTAGTTACTTCGGTATTTCTCTCGGGATGTAAGGTTATTTGCAAAACACTTTTGTTTCTTGTTCTTGAACTTGGATTGATTATCTAAATGCTATGTTAGCATGATCTTGTGCTTGTGTGATTGTTTGTAGCTTGTCCATATTGTTTCCATCTAGCTTTTAGCCATATGTTCTTGGTGTCGTTGGCAATCTAGATTGAGTGGAAAGAACCAAGGAGAATAGT
The DNA here is from genome assembly GCF_021521415.1 of Bidens hawaiensis. NCBI lineage: Eukaryota > Viridiplantae > Streptophyta > Magnoliopsida > Asterales > Asteraceae > Bidens > Bidens hawaiensis. Next base: position 61,142 of record NW_027500368.1, read on the forward strand.
ATTGATTGATTGATTAAGTAGCAACCTCGCATTTAGAAATCCGAGTACTTAGTGCTTGATTAATCATAACAATTGCATACACACAAAACCGAGATATTACGGTTTATCCATTGAGCGTTAACAAAAGTGTTGAATAATAACCCGAACCCCGAGAGGAATACTTGTTTAATTATTCGTTTACAACTTTCATTTAGTTTAATTTAGTATTAAAAATCAGATCAAAACCAACTTGGAAATTACTTTGTGTCATTTACATTTATCTTAGTTTAATCGTTAAGCTACTTGGTTAACACATTTTCCACAAACTCTTCGTGTTCGATACCCACTTACTGCTATCTAATTTAGTTGTATTTGGTTTAAGTTTGCGTGAGCCTTCGACCTCACGTTAAATTTTGGCGTCGTTGCCGGGGAGTAGTGCGCAACGTGTGTTACTTTTGTAGTTTTTATTTAATTGTTATTGTCAGTTTTACGCGGGTTGTGCTAGTGTGCAGGTATCTACAGGTATATGCATACGCGAAACTCTCGGTCTTCATCACCGTTAGTTTTTGATCTGGAAATTGAAAGATCTGCTCGTCAGAATCGGATTCTTCAAAGGGAGAATAAGATTACCAAGACACCAAGCATGCACAGTCAAACAACTGACACCACAAACATGGCTTCAGGTCAATCCGTACCACCTATACCACCACCCATCAACCCAGAAAATCTTCCTTCCAATGAAACCGTTACCACTCCAAATCCTACTAGTGAGCCCACTTCGACCGTGTTTAGCTTTCAACCACCATCTAACCTTCCACCATTGACTAATTTCATGCCCACTCAAGGACAATCATCGAACTCACAACAACAATCACCTTTCCAATCTCAACAAAACCCGTCTTATAATCAACCATACACATTGCCACAAGACCCACCCATCATTCATACTTCACCGGGTCTTAGGTCGGGCCCGCATTCATTTGGCGGGCCACGTTTTGGTGATAATAGCAAAGGGTACGAAGAGTATGAAGAGGGGTATTCAAGTGGGGGCGATGGAAATCAAATAAGGGTTCAAGGTCAATTTGGGTATGTTGCGCAACAACAAGTGCAACAATGGGGTGTACCACATGTAAATCAAGCACCATTGCAACAACCACAACCATTGCAACAAATTCCTCCACAACCTCATTTTCAACAACATCAACAACCAATACCTCAACCTCAATTCCAACAATACCCACCGCTGAGGCCCGTGTAAAGGCAAATAGGCCAACCGACAGTACCAATGGGGGTACCGAGAAGGCATCTGAGAGAGATGGCTAGGGGAATCGAAGCTCACTTTCGACCAATCATTACAAACAACCCATCTTCGGTAGTCATTCCTCAACATCAAAATGGAAGAACATTTGAGGTTAGAACCAACACACTCTAAAGGTTACCAAAGTACAAGGGTTTAGCAACAGAAGAACGTTATTTCCATTTGGAGGCGAATGACTCAATTTGCAACACGATCGGGGGTCAAGGTTTTTCACCGGATGAGGTCAAGTTGGTTTTATTCCAATTTTCGTTAGAAGATAAGGCAAAAAGATGGTTTTACACCTTGCCTTCCGCATCAATCTATACTTGTCCGAGATGCAACAAAGGTTCTTGGAAGAGTTTTACACAGCCCAAAAGACAAATGATGCAAGACGAAGTTTGAGAAGCTTCCAACAACAATCGGGTGAGATGTTTCATGAAGCCTTTGAGTGATTCAACATGATGATCAAGAATTGCCCTCACCATGGTATTGCTCTTTGGGAATTGTTGAACGCGTTTCATGAGGGATTGAGTACGGAAGACGAACGAGACTTAATGTCAATCACAAATGGTACATTTGGTACAAATTATGAACAAGATGTTTGGGTATTCTTGGAACAAATGTCAGTTACATCGAAGAGAAAAGCTCAAACTGCAAGAAGAGCAAGACCGACTACCGCGAGACCACAAGTGCATGCAGTTAACAATTAAGAACCTCAAGTCTCTAATCAAGTGTATGATGTATGCACGAGCTGTAACGGGTTGGGACATGCAAGTGATTTGTGTCCCGGTGTGGAAGGCCAAGTTGAAGAGGTAAATGCAATTCAAGGTCAAGGGGGTGGTCGGAACTACAACATGAATTCAACCACCTACCACCCCGGGTTGAGGAATCATCCCAATTTTTGATACGGAAACCCATCGACTCAACTCAACTCAACCCTAACTTCCAAGGAACTTCTCAAACCCATTTTGTCCCTCATCAACAATATTTCAATCAAGGGAATGCTCAAGGTGTGAACAATCAAGGAAGTCAAAATCACTTTAAAGGAACGGGTGGAGGTCAAATAGGGTCTTCGGGCCAAGGTGCATCAAGTGGGAATGAGGTAATGGATATGCTAAAGTCAATGCAACAAGACATGCAGAAAAGGAATCAACTTGATGAAGCCCGAATGCAAAAGGACGAAAGTCGAGACAAGGCCATCCAATCATTGACCACACAAATGGGTCAACTTGCAACCGAGGTGGCGGAATTGAAGAAAAACAAAGGTAAATTGCCAAGCGACACCAAGGTAAACCCTTCTCATAACTCGTCTCGTAATGTTCCTATTAATCATGTTAGTGTGTTGAGAAGTGGTAAAGAGTATAAGGCAAACTTGTCGCCGAATTTGGTTGATAGGGAAGTTGAGGATATCACGGGTAAAGAAAGTGATGATGAAGAAGTTGAAATTAATAAACCCACTAAACATGTCACTTTTTAGAAACCAACCTAAGCCTCGGGTCAAGCCCAAAATTTAATTGAAAAAAATAAGGAAGTGGAGTCAAATGTAATTCCATTTCCTTCGGCTTTACTTGACCCGGGCAAGAAAAATGTGATTTCAAAACGGGGTCCTCAAAAGGAGGAAATGTGGGAGGTGTTTAAGCAGGTTAAAGTAAACTTACCTTTACTTGAAGCAATAAAACAAGTGCCCGCTTATGCAAAATTTTTGAAAGAATTATCCACTTAAAAGAGGCAACAAAAAGTGCCTAAGCGGGTGGATTTAATCGAGCGGGTAAGTGCGGTCTTAAAAGGAGATCTCCCTCCTAAGCTTCAAGATCCGGGAAACCCTTAATTAACATTAAAGTAGGTGATTTTCAAATGTCTAGGGCATTATTGGATCTTGGGGCCGGGGTGAGTATTCTTCCGGGGGGTTTGTTGTATTGGCTGATTTGTCTCATAAACTCCCCCGGGGAATTGTACGGGATGTGATTGTGAAGGTAGAGGAATTCTATTATCCCGTGGATTTCTTGGTCTTGGATTATTCATCGGGTGACTCAAGTCAACAACAAAATGTTATCTTGGGTCGTCCATTCTTGAACACGCCTCATGCCATCATTGATTACAGGTTTGGTACTGTTGACATGGCATTTGGCAACCGAAAAATGCGTTTAACTGTTTTTACTAACGTTGCTAATTCTTTGAGTGGTGAAGAATGTTTTTTGGCAGATGTGGTGGATCATTGTAATCCTCATGAATATGATGAAGATTGTATGGAAGCTTGTATTTGTGATGATTCTGAACGGGTACACGTATGTGCTTTGCGGTTGGAGGAGCATAAACAAGATGCTTTAGCTTTGCAAGAGAAGAGACCACCATGGACACATCAAACGGAAAGTTTGCCAAGGGAGATCAACTCAGACACAAAACTATCCTTGGAATGTCCACCAAAAGTGGAGTTGAAGGAGCTTCCAAGTCACTTGAAGTACGTGTTCTTAGGAGAGAATGAAACTCTTCTGGTTATCATTGCCTCTAATTTGGAGGAAGTTCAAGAGCGGGCATTGATGAAGGTGTTGGTAGCACACAAGGCGGCCATTGGGTGGACACTTGCAGATTTGAAAGGTATCAGTCCTTCTATTGTTATGCATAAAATAATTACAGATGAGGAGGCTAAACCAACACAAGAAACTCAAAAGAGATTGAACCCGAACTTGCGGGAAGTGGTGAAGAAGGAGGTAATCAAGTGGTTGGATGCGGGGATCATTTATCTCATTTCAGACAGTGTGTGGGTGAGCCCGACACAGGTAGTACCCAAGAAAGCCGGCATCCAGGTACTTAAAGATGATAACGGTGAGCAAATCGCCACCCGACTGGTAACCGGGTGGCGAGTGTGCTTCGATTATAGGAAATTAAATACCGCCACCTCAAAAGATCATTTTCTGTTACCGTTCATTGACCAAATAATTGAAAAACTTGCGGGTCAAAAATATTATTGTTTTTTGGATGGGTATTCGGGTTATAATCAAATTGCAATCCATCCCGATGACCAACACAAGACCACTTTTACTTGCCCATATGGCACCTTTGCTTTCAGACGGATGCCATTTGGGTTGTGTAATGCCCCGACCACTTTTCAAAGATGTATGATGAGCATATTTTCGGATATGGTCGGGGATTCACTTGAAGTTTTCATGGATGACTTTTCCATTTTTGGTTCAACTTTCGAGGCTTGTCTCAATGATTTAGAAAAAGTTTTAAAACGATGTGTCGAGACAAACTTGATTTTAAGTTGGGAGAAAAGTCATTTTATGGTGCAAGAAGGTATTGTGTTGGGACATGTAGTGTCAAGTAGGGGGATGGAAGTCGATCAAGCAAAGATAAAAGTAATTTCATCCTTACCACCCCCGAAAAATGTTAAAGGGGTGAGGTCGTTTTTGGGACATGTCGGCTTCTATAGAAGATTCATTAAGGGTTTTAGTGTAATTTCAAAACCCTTATGTAATCTTTTGTTGAAGGATGTCCCTTTTGAGTTTACTAATGAGTGTTTGCAAGCGTTTGATAGTTTGAAGAAAAAGTTAGTGCAAGCACCCATTTTGCAATCCCCGGATTAGTCGACACCGTTTGAAATTATGTGCGATGCGAGTGACAACACGGTGGGAGCGGTTTTGGGTCAAAGTGTGGACACAAAGCCGGTGGTGATCTATTATGCGAGCAATACTTTATCCGAGGCACAATTGAACTACACCACCACCGAAAAGGAGTTGCTATCTGTGGTGTATGCCTTAGATAAGTTTCGCTCGTATATCTTGGGAAGTAAAGTTGTGGTATACTCGGATCATAGTGTGGTGCGTTATTTGATGGAAAAGAAGGATGCAAAACCGCGTTTGATTCGATGGGTGTTATTGTTGCAAGAGTTTGACCTTGAAATTCGCAACAAGAAGGGATGTGAAAATGTCGTGGCCGATCACTTGTCGAGAATTACCCTTGAGGGTGTTGATGATCCGAAAGAGATAAACGAGAGATTTCCGGATGAACAGTTGCTCGTTGTTTCGACCGCACCGTAGTATGCCCGTTATGTCAATTATTTGGCCACGGGTGCGATTCTGGAATATCGGTCCAAGAAGAGAAGGCAACAATTTGCAGCCCAAGTTAAGCAATACATTTGGGATGAACCGGATCTCTTCAAGATTGGAGCAGATCAAGTAGTGAGAAGATGTGTACCCGAGAACGAAGTACAAGAGATCTTGAAACACGCTCATTCGTCAGCATGTGGGGGCCATTTTAGTGGCTCTAAAACGGGGTACAAAGTACTTATGTGTGGATTCTATTGGCCGACGATTTTCAAGGATGCTAGTGAATTCGCTCGGCATTGTTTAGATTGCCAACGAATGGGGGATATATCGAGACGGAATGAAATGCCGTTACAACCTATTTTGGTTGTAGACATTTTCGATGTGTGGGGCATAGACTTCATGGGCCCGTTTCCAAATTCGTGCTGGTACTTATACATTCTTGTTGCGGTTGACTATGTGTCAAAATGGGTCGAAGCGGTTGCAACAAGAACTAATGATCATTCCGTGGTGTGCAAATTTGTACAAGCCAACATTTTCTCAAGATTTGAGATTCCCCGAGTTATCATAAGTGATGGTGGATCGCATTTCAAGATCTTTGCATTTGGCAAATTGTTGAAGCGTTATGGTGTGAATCACCGAATTGCAACACCCTATCATCCTCAAACAAGTGGCCAAGTTGAAGTGTCGAATCGATAAATTAAAGAAATTTTGATGAAGACGTTTCGAGTTGATAGAAAAGACTGGTCGACTAAGTTAGATAATGCATTATGGGCCTATCACACGGCTTACAAGACGCCGATTGGTACTACTCCGTATCGGTTGGTGTATGGAAATGGATGTCATTTGCCAATGGAGTTGGCTCACCGGGCATTATGGGCAATTAAGAGTGTTAATTTGGATTACAAGGGAGCCAGTGAGTTAAGAAAGTTGAAATTGAACGAGTTGGAGGAAATCCGGGATGAGGCATATGAATGTGCTTCGAATTACAAAGACAAATTGAAGAGAGTGCACGATGCCAAGATAAGGAAACGAACATTTGAGGTTGGGCAAAAAGTGTGGCTTTATAATTCAAGACTCAAATTGTTTCCCGGAAAGCTCAAGAGCAAATGGATGGGCCCGTTTGTGATCACTAGGGTCGAAAAGTTTGGCGATGTGGAGATTGAAGACATGCAAATTCAAGCTAAACAAATTGTGAATGGCCATCGTCTCAAACCATACTTAGATGGGAAAGATGTGAACATGCTTAACAATGACAAGGTGAGTTTCCTCTTAAGCTCACCAGACGGTTCCACCGCAAAAAGGCCAAGGTGCGTTGTAGGGTGTAAATAGTTTGCGTTAACATTGTTTTTCAAAGTTACCTCTCTCTCTCGTGGGAGTGTGTTTGAGTCAAGTGTGAGGAAGTCCTTAGGATTTTCTCTACCGAGTTGAGGACAACTCGGGTTTTTCATGGGGGGTAGGGTAATTTTAGTTTTCGTTTATTCTAAGTATCGATTAATCTTTAGTTGTCTTTCCGGTTCGCACCGTGGCCCATGGTCCCTCCTGGCTGGATCGTTGACTTTGGTCAACCGTGGACCACGGTTCACACCGTGTCCCACGGTGCGCGCAGAACTGCTGCAGATTGACCGGGGTTAAGGGCGCTAAACGGGTTTTAAAATTTTTTTACAACCATTTTCAACCACAAACTTTACCAACCCTTTTCTATACCTTCATATTCTATCTTTCAAACCCTAATTTCACCATCTCTTTCTCTCATTAACCCCAAAACCTAAACTTGTTAACCATTTTGTAAGTGAATTCGTGAAAGGATTAACAATACAACTCTCTTTCCTTCTCATTCTCAAGTGTTATCCCGTTTTTGAGGATTTGAATCTTGAAAAGTTCAAAATTTTTGGGGGTTTCTTGTTTGCTCGTTAAGAATTACTTGTATCATTCTAACACACCAACCAAGGTATGTATTTGTCAATTCTTTAAATACATCGCAGAAATTGTTAGGATAGTGTTAATTTGTGTAAACCCACTTGCTTGTTAGTGATAATGGTTACAAATTATAGTTGTGGATAAGAAATAAATGCTTGAAATTAGTGATTTTTTCATGGCAAAGTTGAAAAATTAAGTGTTTATTGAAAAATTGTGACATTGGTTAATTATAATAACAAGTTGTTTATCCACAACTATGGTAGCAAACAAGTGTGGGGATGGACATATTGAATTAACTTGGTTGTCTTTGGTGATTTGTGTGTATAGATGGGAAGGAATTCAGACAAGGGGAAAGGAAAGGCAGCATCTTCGAGTAGTCGGGCAGCCCAATCCAAAAGACAACGGTTGCGAGAGGAGCAAGAACATGTTCAAGTAGAAGTCCCAAGGCCCGACTGGAGGGGTGGGGTGCTGTCGAGTTATGCTGTAGAATGGCAACCGGAGTTATTCAAGGAAAAGATGAGCGGTATAAAAGAAAGATTGGAAGGGTTCATGTGTGAAAAGGAGGTGACCGACTCGGGGTTTGAGGCATTTGGCGTTTTCGACAAGTTCGAAGCTTTAGGTTGGGAAGCTGCTCTCCAGTGTTATGATGGAGAAAGCGCGGTGTTGTATGACAGGGAAATTGAGGAGTGGGTATCTACCTTGAGGTGCCCACCGTTCAGGAAGGGATCGGAGATGAAGTTGATCGGTACTGTGGGTGGAACGTCCGTGGAAATGTCTTTTGAAACACTCAATCAAGTTGCTCACTTCGACAGCAAGCCGGCCAATTCATATGTATACCCGTCGGTCAAAGATTTGTCTGACCATCCCGACAGAAGCCCACAATGGTATAATATATTATCATCGGTATTGGCGGGGGGTAGAGGTACGGGGTCGAACTTTAAGAGGAGGGAGTTGAGGATTCAAGCTCAATTGTTGATGACGATATGTCTATCTAATGTGATACCCCGCCGGAGAGACATTTCGGTAGTGAGAAACAGTGATATGCCGGTGTTGGCCGCATTGATGAATGGACAACCACGGATTTCCTTTCGCTACTTGGCCATGTTGAACATATGGACGAGTAGAGAGAGCAATAAGAGGAGGCTGATCCCGCATTGCCGATTGATCACGACAATACTGAAGTTGCATGGCGCCATTCCAACAGGCGCGGTTGGGTTGAAAAAGACGTTTATGGAACACAAATTGGATTCGTTGGGCCCGGGGTGGACTTATACAAAAAACGAACGGTTCCATCAATTGAAGAACGGTAGTGTGAAGTGGCGAGTGTTAAGGGAGGATGTTGAGAAGGAAGCGGATGAAGAACAAGAGGAAATAATAGAAGAGGGAAGTGAGGATGATGAAATGGAGATGGTTGGTGAGGCTAATGTTGGTGGTAGTGGGTCCCAACAAAGGGGTTGGGACTATTCTTTGGGTTACGCGTCATATGGAAACAATTGGGCCCACATGGGTTCAATAAACGAGGTGGTGGAGAGGCATCGGCCCTCCACTTTTGATACTTGGTCTGAGGAGACTCAGTCAATTTACGACCACCAAACTTTCATGGGGGCGTATCATGAACGGGCAGAGAAAGAGAGGCACGACCGCAACGAGATGTGGAACCGTGCTCTTGCCTATGCGCGCGAGCACGAAACAAATATGCGGTACATGGATGACAGGAACAGAAGAATGCATGAACAATGGCATGCAGGTGAGGAGGTCGTCCCAGATTTACCAAGTGTGGATTACACATCTTTGCCTCCATACGACGGCTCCGTGCGATACCCCGAGCCTCCATTGCACCACTCCATATGGGTGGACCCGATGCAGTCGATGGCACCTCCACCACCATCTTCGGGAGAGGGCAGCAACGGCGGAAGTGGAGTGTTTAACTTTGGTGAATTTTCAGACTTCATGACCTCCATTTTCGGGCCTCGTCACACCAGGTGCATGTGTTTTTGTTTATTGTGTACAGTTGTTTATTTTGTTTTCGGTTTAGTTTTTGGGTGGTAGGGAGGAGGATTGAATCTTTTGCGATCAGGTTTTTGTGTATGCTTCTCTCAAAACTGTACATTGGGAACAATGTATCTCAAGTGTGGGGATGGGGAATCTTTTTTGAAAAAAAAAAAAAAGATGTCAATTGAAAGAAAAAAACACCGGAAAAGTGGTAAGATTGGTGGGGCAAAGTTTTGGTCCCCTTTCATGGTCATAATTCCCCCAAATCAAATTTGCTTAGCTATGTTAAAAATGCGGTTGAGTAGTATTCTAGAAAAGGTTAGCATGCTTTCGGTTTATCAAATCACATAACATCCCTATTGTCACTTGGGTATTTGGAAAACAAAGAGAAGTGACGAATTGGTAATTCTCCGTTAGAACTTGTGCCATCAATGCACTTCGAGATCTTATCTTGGCATAAATGCAAAAGTGATTGAGGCACTTAGGTTAAAGCCTCGTCTTGGATGATTTTGAGTACGGGTTTTGGGGGTTGGGCCTCATGCATTACACATATGAGCATGGGTAATGAGAGGGGCGGGGGGTTGGTTCCTTTAGAAAACTTTGTTGGACCTATTCTTTTTATTTGATTAACCCTGACGTTAATTTACGAGATGATCCGGCTTAGTAGGTATTTCTTTGTATTTATAATTGTTATATTTCTAATCAATAGGAATTATGAAGTATTATGGTTACTCGAAATAAAAATGAAAAAAAAAGAAAAAAGAGAGAAAGGAAAAAAAAATTGAGAGTCATGTCCAAAGTAGTGTGTATCGAGTTTGTGATGCAAGTTAGTAGTGTATATAGTCGTTTATTTTATTGGTTATTTAGTTTTGATGTAACAAGCCGGATCGGATCGCCTGAGCCACTTTCAATATTCCCATTCCATCCCTTTACACCTAGCCCCATTATAACCCATTTTAAGACCTCTTGATTTCCATTTGTGTTAAAGCATATATAGGTGGAGATTTAATGGTGGTACAAACGTATGCGAGGAGAATCGAGCTTTATTGTGATATTCGGAGCGGTCACCGATTAATGAGTTAATAGTGACGGTGTGTTATGTGTGAGTAAAGACCGAGAGCATGTTAAGGTTGACTAGAATCCTTTGTTTTGAAGTGTAATGTCAAGTATGCTAGTGCAACTTTTAATTATGTGGAAATAGGGTATGACTCGGGACCTCAACAGAGCCGGTCTTGTGGTATGTTTGGTGGTGTGTTTTGAAAGCAATTGTGATTTAAAAAGTGTTACTTGGGGACAAGCAATGGGTAAGTGTGGGAATGTGACGGGCGACCCGTAGGAAAGCAACTAAGTGTTATAAAAGATATAATTACGCTTACGGGATTAAGTTAATTCCATGGAATTAGTTGACTACGGTTGCTCGTGTGTTTGCAGGTTTAAGGAGCTAGAGAGCGGTGCTACGAGAACACGGGCGAAAACGGTGAAGGAAACAGAGCTGGAATGCGAGAGATACGAAGAAATCAAGTCGCGGAAATGAGCTCCACCGTGGCCCACGGTCTGAACCGTGGGCCACGGTCCACCTGGTGCAAAAACTCCAGAGTCCACCGTACCATGGAGAAGAAGGAAACCGTGGAGGCGACCGTGTCCCACGGTCGTGCTAGTAGACCTGTTGACTTTTGGTCAACCGTGGCCCACGGTCTACATCGTGTCCCACGGTCCTAGGCGGAGACAAAGTCGCATGTCTTTTAATAGGCCGTTTGAGAGTGTCTTTTGGACTACCTTTTCACCTTGGCCGGCCTAGAGGCGATTTTGGAGAACAAAAACATTATTTTGGATCTTGTATTGATTTGTTTTATGTCTTGGATTGTGAGAAACAAGTTACTTGATGCAAAGATGATCTCCCGAACTATGAGTGGCTAGTTACTTCGGTATTTCTCTCGGGATGTAAGGTTATTTGCAAAACACTTTTGTTTCTTGTTTTTGAACTTGGATTGATTATCTAAATGCTATGTTAGTATGATCTTGTGCTTGTGTGATTATTTGTAGCTTGTCCATATTGTTTCCATCTAGCTTTTAGCCATATGTTCTTGGTGTCGTTGGCAATCGAGATTGAGTGGAAAGAACCAGGGAGAATAGTATTGATTGATTGATTAAGTAGCAACCTCGCATTCTAGAAATCCGAGTACTTAGTGCTTGATTAATCACAACAATTGCATACACACAAAACCGAGATATTACGGTTTATCCATTGAGCGTTAACAAAAGTGTTGAATAATAACCCGATCCCCGAGAGGAATACTTATTTAATTATTCGTTTACAACTTTAATTTAGTTTAATTTAGTATTAAAAATCAGATCAAAACCAACTTGGAAATTACTTTGTGTCATTTACATTAATCTTAGTTTAATCGTTAAGCTACTTGGTTAACACATTTTCCACAAACTCTTCGTGTTCGATACCCACTTACTGCTATCTAATTTAGTTGTTTTTGGTTTAAGTTTGCGTGAGCCTTCGACCTCACGTCAACGAGCTACTCCGACGGCGTATGATCATACTAATGAGGATGAGGATGAGGATGAGATACTAACCACCAAAACATAAAATAAGCACATAATCACATTTGCACGTATAACTAATTGAGCAATATTATATAACGCAAATAGTGTGTAACGTCCTTGTTTCGATAATAAATAAAGCATTTCGAGTTTAACTTAGTTATCGTGTCGCGTGACGTTGAATTAAATCAATTAAATATTTTAAGAGAAGGGATAATATTATTATGGTTATGGACCTAAACATAATTTTGGGCCTAAAAGCCTTTGGGCTTTGCCTAATTAAACCCCTAAAACCCTAATTTTATCCTATCCTCATCACTCCATTATCATTCTCCAATCATTGTACACACACATCCATACACAACACAAACCTACATCAACATTTCCAAATCCAATTTCATCCATTCAAGTATCCTAGATCTAGTTCAATCACACCAAAAAGTAAGCAATTTATAGTCGTTTTTGTTTCATTTCCTTGTCATAATATTAATACTGATTAAACCGAGTCAAACCGACATAAACGAGCTAAGATAAACACGTTCCATCAATCTAACAATAAATAAACAATAACAATAATGGGTTTGTCAAGATGCAAATAATGATAATATGGTTCAAAAGGGTTTAGTAAAACCCGGATTCCCAACAGTTGGCCGAAGCTAGAACCCGAGCCAGATTTGCAACATTGAAACTCGAACCACGGGATCCAAAGTGTTTTGTCTTCACGACAGTCACAAACGGCCAAGCTATAGCCTGGATCTGAGTTCCGGTGTGGGCGAGTCCCCGACGAGCAGACGAAACACGAAGCCGGAGGAGCAGCCTTTGTGACCCAGATCTGAACCATAGGAACTAGACCCAAACCCACCGAACCTGGTGCAGCCGTAAACCCAGTCGCGCGAACTCCTATGCGGAAACCCATGATGCGAAACCCACCTGTGCAAAAATTCCAGCTATGCGAAATGGATACTTCGCATGACATGCGAATCACCCCTATGCGAAATCAATACATCGCACGTCATGCGAAACCCTATGCGAAATCGATACTTCGCACGGCATACGAATCTTGTGCGAAGAAGAGTGATGCGATGCGAAGCCCCTGGTGGGAATCCATTGAATGCGAAACATTGTGCGGAGGTGGGTGACCGTTATATTTTAGGGCACGTCCTTGATGGCCGGAGAAAGGAAGACCGGAGGGGGAAGAGGTGGTGGCGCTGTGGTGTGGCTAATAATAATGAAATAAGTATAATATATATATATATATATATAGGTGGATTCTAGTGAAAACTTCTCTTAAAGAGAAAACTTAAAAACTCCTAAAAACTTCTAAAAAACTATTTTTAACTTTTTTTAAAATTTTTTTTGAAGTTTCTTTTTTTTCCATTATTCTTATATGTTGTTATTGGTTCAAAGAAAAAAAACTTGTCGGTAACCTCGTCGGTATAGTGCGCATGTGTAATAGTGTGCATTGCATATATGCAAATGTATTTGTATTGCATAGAATACAACACTATTGCACATATTTGATACACACTATTGTATATATGCAATATAATACTAATACACACATCGAATACACATTAGTACGTATGTGTAATACAACATTAATGCACATGTGCACCACATCAACTTTTATTTTATTATTTTTTTTCCATATAATACAACGCTACTACACATATACAATACACAAATATTGAATATATGCAATAAAACACTATTAAACTCAAAAATACATAGTTATACACATCTGTAATACAACGGTATCTCACAGTAATACGTATGCGCATTACAGCAGTTTTTTTTTATTTTTTTTATTTTTTTCGAGTGAAATATAAGAAAATATAAGAATAACGGCTAAAACAAAAATTTGAAAATATTTTTTTATTTTTAATTAAAAATAATTCTTTAGAAGTTTTTAGGAGTTTTTTAGTTTTCTCTCTAAAGGTGAGTTTTCTCTGGATCCTCTCCCTATATATGTGTGTGTGTGTGTGTGTGATGTGTGTGTATATACATACGATAATAATAAAGATCCTTAAGAATGCAAACTAATGGAGTCGGTTCGTTAATAAAATAAGGTTAAGCATGTTAAGCTAATACGATCGATTTAAGGAGGCTATATGTTCGGTTTAGTTAACTTAAAAGTTAACCCCGTTAAATTAATAAAGTAAGTAAAGAAGCAAATATAGAAATTAATACATGTGTATTATTAACAGCTAGTCGGGCACAAGCGAAGAAAGGAATTACTATTAATTTGGAAAGGAATCGTCTACAGGTGAGTTCTAGCCCCCTTTTTCCTTTAAACGTTTTTGGGACTGTATGCATACTCCTATGTGAAAGAACAGATATATGTGACTTTAGCAAATGACATATATCTTGTAAGAACGTGTTCATATATATATATATATATATATATATATATATATATATATATATATATATATATATATATATTTGAATGTCTGAATGATAGTTAGAATAGAAAGAGTTAAGGAATATATCCTACTAATGCTTGTGTAGAATGTTATATGAATATCAATGAGTATGAATGCTATGTATAGAAGAATGTGTATATGTTTATGCGTAGAGCCTTCAGGCCTCATGCATGCGTAATAAGTTAGGATGGCGAATCCCTCTAACTTTATAAGGCTCGGTTATGAGTAAAGATTGGAGGCTCGGTTACGAGCAAGGAAGACTCGGTTATGAGCAAAGTTAGGAGGCTCGGTTATGAGAAAAGATAGGAGGCTCGGTTACGAGCAAGGAAGGCTCGGTTATGAGCAAAGATAAGAGGCTCGGTTATGAGTGAGAGTAGGAGGCTCAGTTACGAGTAGGCGTATAAGAATATAGTTATGAAATGATTGATAGACAGACATAGAGAAAGTATATAAAGAATTATAAACGTTATGCTATATATAAATGTATGAAAGATGTGATTTGCTTATAAATCGTATGTTGTGAAAGTAAAGAAACGTTAGAACTCATTCATCGTATAGCTGACTTTTAATATGCATGCAGGCATTGTGATGACGTGGCAAGCTCGAGGCGCATACGAGGCTATCCATATTGAAGATTAGTTAGAGGAAGAGGTTGTTATGTACAAGTTTTAATTTCCGCTGCAATTTGTATAGACTTCCGCTGTAACAAACTGAGTTTATGAGTAAATCCAACTCTAAAGTAGGGTACCCAGGCTCGGGGCCTTACATAGTGGAATTGTAGTAGAAAAATGATTAACGCATAACGCCCCCAAAATATAAAACGGTAAAAAAGGGGATGTTAATTACTTACCTTTAACAAGTGGATTAGTGAAGATGAAACAACAAATACATAAAGTGAAAACGGTCGAGCTCCTCGAGATTTGTAGACGAAGATTCCTAGTAGTTAAATATAAATCTATATTATCAAGACTATAACGTAATTAAGGTTATTAATCAGTTTAAATAAGTTGTGGTCATTTCGGGTTTAAATTCATTGTTATATTTGTTATTTATTATTTAATATTATTATTACCATCGTTGTTGTTGTCATTATTATTATTAGATAAATAGAATAAGTAAACATTACATAATATGTATCTATAGGTATATTTTAATGAAGAAACATTGTGTATAAAATCTATCTATGTATTTGTAAATAAACAATCATTATAATAAATAAAAAAGATATTGATTATATTTTATAAACATTATATAATATCTATTAATATATATTTACTAATTATAAGTTATGTATATATATAATAACGAAGAAAAAGTTAAAAGGGAAATTATTTTGAACCTTTTAAGATAGTTCGGTTCATCATAAAATAGAAGGAACTATTTTATAAATATATAACAATGCATATATATATAAATAAATATATCTATGTATATATATATACACACATTTGTATATGTTGTTGTCGAAAAAGTTTAAAGGTCCGAAAAAAATGATAGTTTGGGGTTTGGTTTTAATAAAAAATAAGATTTATTGGATTATATATCATTATAAAAGGTTTTTAAAAAAAATGAAACAAAAAAAATAGCAAAACCGGGCCTGGGAGGGATCGAAACCGGGTCCCAGGCCGGTTCAAGCCTTAACACGCATAGGTAGACCAACAGACCAGGCTGATTGTTTGTTAAAAACATGGAACCAACACTTTAAAAACACACAGTATGTTCTTCCCCAAATCAATTATAAACCCTAGATCTTGAATTCGTGTTAATTGTTAATTGTCGATTCAAATTGGGTTAGGGTTATTGTTAGTGGATTAAAAACAAACTAAACACACATTTCAATTACCGTTTATGGGTGCGGATTGAGGGTTAACGAGCAATGACAAATCACGGCCGAGATGGAGTTGGGAGCGGGTCCAGACGGCTTTGTCAACTGTAATTGAGTTAGGGTTTTGGTTCGTGATGCTGCAGTGATGGTGTGTGTACAATTAATTGAATTATAGCTTAGTATATATAGTGTTTTGGAGTCCGATTCAGCCGTGGCTTGTTATGGACGAAATAGCTGTCAGTATTATATCAATTCCTCAATTAAATCGTCGATGGGGGACGTTTTGAGGTTGGTAATTGATTTGGAAAGATCAAACATTGATTGTATGCGACAATTACGGCTAAAGAAATGGGGGGGGGGTGTCGGCCGATGGAGGGAATTAGGGAAGAAGGAAGTTGGTTTTGAATAGTAATTGCACTCTAGTCCCTGATCTTTAGAGTTGGGTGCAAAAATAGTTAAAGGTTTAGTTTAGGGGTTGTTTTGGCATATAGATGATAGTTGAATAATATATAAATATATAACCGAAACTAATTTGAGCGTCGTGAAGTAAAATAAATGATTGATAAAAAAATAACAATAGACTGAAAATTTTTTAAAATGGGTCGGTTTTTATGATCCTAAATTTAACGAATGTTACAGTATTCACAACTTCGTCCCGAAATTAGAATACAAGAAAAAGAAAAATATGAATAAACCCAAATCACTAAATTATTTCCTTAATAAAACGAAACAAAACAGACGTTCGAGTGACTCGGAAAACGCTACAAATGTGTAATATAACAAGTCCACTTATATGTAGGATCAGCGACGTATCCACCATGACCTTATCATATTATATATCATTTGTACCGTTACCCTATAGTCCCTCGGTTCTAAGTTGTTCGCACACCAACGTACCCACCATGACTTCCATGCGAGGGTTTTGGTAATTATGCGTGCACTCTTAATTACTTATTTCGTTGCATGGTCCGCATGGTTCGTTCCGTTGGGTGGGTTAAAATTCATATATACACGTTTAAGAAAAATCTTTTTTGTTTTAAAATCAAAATAAGATTCAGAATAAAGGCGAAACAAACTTTAACGACCATTAAAAAATATAGAAAACCCTTGAAGTCAAATATCAAGATAACTAGTGCAACACAAAAACGATTGAACAAGCTTAAATATCAAAATTCTTATAGTTAATGTATATCGAGATAGAACATTTGAAAGACGTAACAAGTTGTCGGGTATTAAAAACCAAATATAAAAACTCTTTTTATAGTAAATGAAAACAATCATCACAATAGTTAAGTCGAATATACGAAACATTGGGGGTCATGAGAGACTAAAAATGGTGTAAACATATAATAACCATAAGGAATTAACAAAATTAGAGAAATAATGACGCAAAGTTGTTTGATTCCCGAGGAAGTTTTAGTTGTTATGAGGAGGGGGTAAGTTTGTGGCGCTCATATAGAGATAATGATAAATCGTAAATGAGAATATAAAATCAATAAAATAAAATGCATGCATAGGGCTCCTATTAGATAGCTATGCCTTAACCAAAGTACACAGCCCCGGTTCAAGAGCGACCGGTCATAGGCAGCCCAAATTACGGTTCCTATTAGATAACCAGGTACATAGCCATGTACATGGTCTCGGTTTCCACTAACGATTACGTTTGAGGTCACCGATCATAGGCCGTTATATTAAGTTGATAATGAGCAAACAATTCTAAAGATAAATATAAGTAACGTGTGTCGTGCTTTGTGAGGAGGGTAAGTGAAGATGGATATTTTAAATGTAAACATGGATTCATTAATAATATTGAAAGTTTGAGTACAATGAGACATTATTCAAAAGAGAAGAACAAAAACGAAAGTAATAAATGCGAAAATGATAAATAAAAAAAATGTTTCTTGCAGCGTTCGTCTTATCGGGGTAGGTAGGTCTTTGGGCATAAGGACTAGTGTGAAGTGGTTCCATGATTCCTAAGTTTCAATTCATTGGCGCTGGTGTAGTACGCACGTCCTTGCATATCATGGTTGGCTTGATTCGTTTGGGTTTGCTCGGCTTGGTTTGGTTGAGGTTGAATGGCTTGGATGGGTTGGGCTTGCATTAGTTGGGCTTGGTATATTTGGAGTTGATTGGTTGGGCTTGGGTAGGTTTGAATTTGATAAACGAGTTTTGGACATGTGTTGCGAAGATGGTTTGGGCTACCGCAATGATAGCAGGCTCGTATAGTTGGGAGAGATGGAGCATAAGGTAGGGCATATGGTTGGGGAAATGATTGAGTGATGGATTGAGGAATAGGGGAGTTGAGTTGCGTTTTCATAGGCTCTCGACAATATTGGGTGAGGTGACCGAATCGGTGGCAATTGGTACACACTCGGCAAGTGGATTGGGCCGGATGGTGGCGTTGGCAATTGTTGCAATATGGGTGAGGGACGGTGTATGGTTTCTTGGTTGGAGGGGTTTGTTAGGCTTGTGATTGGGCTAAGACATAGTTTTGTGAATTGGGCTTTCTTTTGTTATTGTGGTAATGAGATGAGTTATGGTTGTGATTGTGTTTAGAGGATTCGGGCCTTGAGGATTCGGGCTTGGACTCTTTAGCGGGCTCGGATGAGGGCTTATCATTGGGCTTCTTGGAACTTTTCCGCGTCAAGGTCCCGAGTGAGGGTACCGGCTAGGGTGATGGCATCATGAAGTTCTTTTGGGTCACCACTAAGGACGGAATCTTGGATTTGCATCGGCAAACCCGTGATGTACTTATTAATGGCAAGCTCCAAAGGAGTAACCATGTGCGGGATGAGGACGCTCAATTCGTTGAACCGATCGATGTAAGCGGTATCGATGCGCTAAAAGCGGTATATAAAAATAATGCTATTAATCAGCCTAGCACAACGAGTAATAAAAACTTAGAATACCCTAAACCAAACCACTAGCAACAGGCAAGTGAACCTATCGGGTGTAGAATAGCTATGGGAAGTCCGGGAATATCGAACCCTAGAGACACTAATTAAATTAATGAAACTAGATTCTATAAGCTAATTAAATTAATAATTAAGAGAAGATTATTTTTGGATTTTTATTTATTTTATTATAAAACTAGTTATTACTTAGACTAATTTAAACTAATAAATTAAACTTAAAATTCTATGTCTTAGACGAAGACAATAATGAGAAAGGCGTTACCTAGGCTTGAAATCCTATTTGTGAATCTTGGATGCTTATCGGCTATGGGAACTGTGATGGAATCGTGATCTAAAGATACGACGCCCTAGACATCCTAGTGGATCCCTGATCATTCTCTAGGTGTCACCTAAAAGGAATACCTAAAGGGAGTATGATGCAAACCGGTTGGTTGGGTTACCTCTCAGTTTCTCCAACAATATTAAAGTACTCTAATGACTAGATCACCTCTCAGTCTCACTAATCACAATACATCCGGGAGTGTAAGGGACGTAAGGAGTAACCTAAAGATGCTAAAAAAGACTTAGGATAGCAAAAATCAAAAGACAATAAGGGGAAATCCATTCTCGTGTAATCTATACCCAAACCGCCTAATGAATAAGACAACCCCAACTATCTATTACCTCTCAGTCTCAAGATAGGTAGAACACTTAAAATCTCTAAACCCTCAAACAATAGTTCCTATGGATTATGTTTACTATAAACCATAAACTAGTTACGAACACACAGTAGGTAACCTAATATGCGTCTACACATGAAAGACTTTCACAAAGACACATATGGAACAATTGAATAAAAGTAAATTAATATTAAGCATGCATATTCATCTTAAAAGCATCAAAAAGTCTATTATAATAATATTAGTCCAACACCAATAACCAATAAAACCGACAAGCAATCCAAAACTCAACAAATATTCATTCGAAACCTAGGCAACTAATAAGGTTCTAGCCAATAATCATGCTCAAAACATTAAAATAAATAAGTTCAACACCAAAGTTCATAATAAAAAGGAATATTGGCCTCATATAATCCCAACTATGGCCCATTGGCAAATATAAGGACCAACTATCGAAATGGCAAATATAAACCCGACTACGCATGTGGGTGGAAAATTAACGGAAACTTAACCGGCCGTTAGTTTTTGTGACGTGGTGGCTGAGTTGTCACGTAACCGGCTGACTGGTATATTAGTTAAAAAAAACATATAGATTAAATTAACGAGGATGATGACATGGAATTCGTAATATACTAAAACCTAATAATTTCGTCACTCCTTAATCAATTGATCAGTCACCATTCACTCTCACCCTAATTCTCTCCTTAATCGATTGATCGCCGTTTCACTCTCCTCAATCAAGCCCCAATTTCTTCATTTTCGTCTGCTTCACTCCAAACCCTAGCAACACTGACAATGGGTGATAATATTATCATCGACTTCAAGACAGGTGGGAAATTTGAGGTCGAACCTCCGAAGCTAAGGTATGTTGGTAATGTAAAAACTACTTCATTAGAGTTAGATGTTGATAAGCTATCCTTTTTTTGAGATACTTGGTTATGCAATGGATTATGGTCCGTATTAAAAGAAGGAAGATTTGTGGTTGTATGCCATGATACCCGGTGATGGACGTGTGAAATTGTTGGATAGTGATAGTGTAGTGCATGAGATGGCTTCCTTGTTAGGTGCATCAGAACGTTTGATCATATATGTTCAAACCCAAAAGATAACCAAACCAAAGCCATCGGAGCCTAATAATCCTCAAGCCAAGCCCATTAACATGGAATCCTAGCCCACCCAGCCCATTAACATGGAATCCCAGCCCACCTAGCCCATTAACATGGAAGCCCAACCCACCCAGACCATTAACATGGAAGCCCAGCCCACTAACCCTCAAGCTCTTGCTAACCCAGTCCCAGTTATTGCAACCACTTCTCCATCAACTACCTTAAGTCCTCGTAGGTATTCCAAGAATACAGCAAGAAAGCAGGTATTCCCAATTTCACCAGTTAAGATTTCAACACCAGTAGTCAAAACTCCACCTCCACCACCAGTAGTCAACATTTCATCACCACCAATTGTTCAAACTCCACCTTCACCACCAATTGATAAACCTGCATCCCCAATTCATAGTAGTTTAGATGAGTCTACTGATGTTGAATCTGATGATGATTCAGAGGATGAATCTTATAATTTCAATCTGGATGATGATGAGGGATCTGAGGATGAAGAGTTTAGGAGCTCATTTGTTGCAAGAAAACAAGTGAATGAACGGGCTGTTGAAAAACAAAAGAAGCTTCTTGATGATTTGTTGAAAAACAAAACAAGTGAAGATGCAGATGATTTGAACTTGTTAAGTCATGTGGGGACCAGTCACTTAGACACATACAGTAGTTATAAAGATTCAGATGGTGATGTTCACACACCTGGAAATAGTGAAGATGATGACATAAGAGGCAACAAGTACAAAGAAAATGTTTCAATTGTAGGTAAGCAAACTGATTGGGCAAATTTTAACTGGTCTATTGGAATAAGGTTTATAAGTAGGGAGGCTTTTAGATCAGCTGTGAAGAAGTATGCCATGGTAAATGGTAGGAATCTGTCTGTTTCTTCTAGTAACAAGCACAGAGGTGGCAGAATAAGTATTAAGTGTGTAAAAGGGTGTTCATTCAAGTTGTTTTGTTCATATGATACTAGAAAAAAAAAGCTACATGATTAAATCTGTAACAAATGAACACAGTTGCCAAAGAAACATGAAAAAGAATAGGCAATTGACTAATTCATACATTGCTACTGACTTTTTACCAATGTTTAAAGCAAAACCAAATTGGTCTGCCAAAGATATTCAAGATGCTGTTAGAGAAAAGTATCATGTGATCATAAACAAGTGGATGGCTTATAATGCCAAGAGTTGTGCTTATAAAATGTTGCATGGGTCAATGAGGGATCATTACAGCAAACTTGGTTCATATATAGCAGCATTAAGAAAGGCAAACCCAACATCAACATTTGAACTAGTTACTGCCCCACCAGGATACAATAGGGAAGATTTGGAAGCATCCCCAATAGAGTCTTTTTTCAGGTACATCTTAACTTTTAATGATTATATAGTTTTAGTTAATATATAGAAGCTTTAACATAGAATTGGTATGTTTTCAGGTTGTTTGTATGTTTTGATGGTTTGAAAAGGGGGTTTCTAGCAGGTTGTAGGAAGATTTTGTGCCTAGATGGTTGCTTCCTTAAAACCTTTCTAGGTGGCATGTTATTGGTTGCTATTGGTAGGGATCCAAACAATCAAATGTATCCTGTAGCATGGGCAGTGGTTGAGGGTGAAAACAATGATAGTTGGGAATGGTTTATGCTTGAGTTAAGTAAGTGTTTAGATGTGACTAATGATGGGAAAGGTTGGACATTGATCTCAGACAAACAAAAGGTATTTGTGACTTAATCATTTGTCACATTTACATACATATACTAATATTTTGGTCTGTTGTGATAGGGACTTGTTAATGCTGTTCATGTGGTGTGGAAGAATGCTGAACACAGAAACTGTGCAAGACATATTTTTGCCAACTGGCATAAAGACTACAAGGGTGAAGAGTACAACAAACTTTACTGGAGGGCATGTAGGGCTTAAACTGAAGTTGATTACAATGCTGCAATGAAGGAGATGTATGATATATCACCTGATGAAGTGGAAGCATTAACAAAACAAAACCCTAAATGCTTCTCAAGGTGCTTTCTTGAAACTGATACCAAATGTGATGTGATAGTAAACAACATGGCAGAAACTTTCAATGGAACCATAGTTGCAGCTAGATTCAAACATGTCATTGATATGTTAGAGGATATTAAGGTGCAAGTAATGAGCAGACTAGCAACAAGGTACACACAGATGTTACAAAAAAATGTGGTTGTTTGTCCTAGGATTCAAGCTAAGATTAATAAAGAGAAAACTTGAGCCCATAAATGTAAAGTACACCCCTCATCAACAGTTGTATTCCAAGTAAGTGATTTTGATGAAGACTTTGTAGTGGACATATGTGAAAGGTCATGCACTTGCAGAAGGTGGGACTTAACTGGTGTACCATGTAAGCATGTTTGTGCATTGGTTGGGTTCTTGAAAACAAATGCAGAGGATTTTGTTAATAAGTGTTATCTTAAGGAGCAATACTTGAAGGCTTATGAATTCAGTATTACTCCTTTGCCAATTGAAAGGTACTGGCCACATGTGGAGTTACCTCTTGACCCACCTCCTGTGAAGAAAATGCCTAGAAGAGCAAAGAAAAACAGGAAGAGAGACCACATTAAGATCCAAAGAAGCAAGGAAGGTTGACAAAGCATGGAGTTTTTATGAAATGTAGTTATTGCAAGTCCACAACACACAACATCAAGAAGTGCCTGGAGAAACATAAGGGTAAAAAAGTGACAGATGTGAAAAAACAAAAGAGGAAGGCAAGAGCAAAACCAAAACCAACACCAACACCAACCCCAACCCCAACCCCAACTGAGGGTGTTTCAACCCAGTCAAGTCAACATGTGTCTGGTAAGTTTCATTTTTGATGTAATAATATTGTCTTGTTTGTTATTTAATCATGTATGTTTCTCTCATTTATAATTGTCATGTTCTAAAAGGCCAAGGGGATGGGACAGACTACCAAAGGGTAGATTCACCAAGGCCAAGTCAAGTCAACGAAGCCAGTCAACCAAGACAGTCAACTCAACCAAGTCAACCAACACAGTCAACTCAGCCAAGCCAACCCAACATATTCCTCTGTTGCAACAAGGAGTAAGAGCAAGGGAGACAAAGAAGCTAGTTGAATAGTGTTGAATTTGGTTGAAATGTGTTTTTAAGATAAGTATTCTACTATTTTAGATGAATGTAATTCTGTTCTGGTACTAGTAACATGTATGCTATGGTTATTTTGTATGACTTTATGTGTGGTTATTTTGTATGACTAAATGGTTATTTTTTGATGAATGTAATGGTCAAGTGTTTGCTTTTTGGTTTGTTTTTGACCAAGGGTATTTTGGTTATTTCTGGAATAAGGGTATGGTTATTTTGTTAGTGCAGATTGTTAGTTAGTGCAGGTATGGTTATTTTGTTAGTGCAGATTGCAATTAGTGCAGATTGTTATTAGTGCAGATTGCAGATTGTTAGTGCATATTGTGGTTGGTATAGCTTATTAGTGCATATTACAGTTAGTGTAGATTAGTGCACATTGATGATATTGCACATTACTTAATGCAAACCATTGCAGTCATATTAATACGGGTTGCACATTGAATTCAATAACAAAATGATGTGTCCAAGTAGATCAAACCATTGCATTCAACTTACAAACAGCCAAGTCAACATAAACAAACTGATGTGTCCAAGTCAAAATAAGAAGCTGATTATCAAACCTAAAACATCCAACATATTGCTATCATTACAACTATTAAACCTAACACAATTTGAAGCTTCCAATTGTTCTTTTTCAGCAAACACAAATCCTTTAGTTTCTGGTTTTCTTCTTGCAAAAGCATGTTCTGCAACTTCAAGTTTTCTATCCTTAAATCTTCAAGTTCTTGCTCTTCTCTGGTTCTGCATATGCATTGGCCATGCTCCTTAAAAAAACTCATCAATTTCTTGTTTCCACATGAAGAATTTGCAATCTTCATTCTAAAAACACACAAAGATTGTAATCGACCAACAGAATTTGATAATTTGTACATTGGACGGGAGTACTTACAGGCCATAAAGGGCACCCATAGAACTCTTCTCCATTGCGAACACTTTTATGCCAGCAACTCTAACAATCGAAAGCAAATCATGTTTACAATACACGTCCCATCAAAATCAACCATAAACCTTTTAGGGTTTTTCTTACGGCGAGATGACGAAGTGGAAGACGAGCTCAATTCCATGGATTTCGTGTTTCTAGTGTTCTTGAATGATCCCAATTTGGAGTTTTAGGGTGTAATTGAACGAACCAGGTGGTTTTGATTTAATCTATATGTTTTTTTTAATTAATATACAGTCAGCATCCCAGTCAGCCAGTTACGTGACAACTCAGCCGCCACACCACAAAAACTAACGGGCCGGTTAAGTTTCCGTTAATTTTCCACCCACATGCGTAGTTGGGATTATATTTTGCCATTTCGATAGTTGGTCCTTATATTTGCCAATGGGCCATAGTTGGGATTATATGAGGCCAATATTCCTAATAAAAATAATAGAAGTAAAAATAAGACAACCGTGTTTGACTGAGTAGACGTGAACCCAAAACACCTCCGAAAGCTTTGTGACTTGCGGCTGGCTGTTACTAACTGCTTCAAAAATATATGTTGTGTCTGCTTTTCTTCTTTAACTTCTACTTCACAAACACCTTCAATCCAAACCCACGTGACCCCCACTTTTTATTCTTTTTATTCTTCACAAACACCTTCAATGGTGGCGGCCCCAAGGTCTTCTCTCTGTTCTTTTTACTTCCAATACCCCCGCCAAGTTGCTCTCCCGAATATAATATATTATGAACGACGGCTCTTGTTTCAATTTACCCTAATGGGCCGTGAGAACTCACGTCACTTTCAAGACCACAAACACATTTTTCTTTCATATTTCAGAAAGTGAATTAATGTTACTTTTTATAATAGTCCCCTCATATTTTCTTTCATTTTTATTTGATTCTCAAAGTAATTTCTATTAATAGTTTCGTATGACTACTTTAATACGCGCACTGAACAACGACGTTTACGAGAATGTGGGGCTTTACAACATAAAGCTTCCATTATGTATCTTTAATGCACCGTCACCTGAAATTCAAAAGCATGCTTAAAGTACCCACTTTCTTACTAGTAAACTAAAAGAGCTAAATACAAAAATTTATGCACGACTTATTCATTAGTTTGGTCTCAAGTTTAGTAAAACGCTCTATTTTAGCTCATAGTCTCTAGAAACCATTAAACTCACATACGAACCAACTATTAATAATATTCAATAAAAACTTGGCTCAAAAGTACTTAAAAGTATAGGGAATATATATAATATTTGTATATAATTGGACCACATCAGGTATTATCACCTCCCTCTTGCTTCAAATTCTAGAATTCTTCTTCCAACTTCCGGAGTTCACATTTCGGGCAGACTTGGTCTAACATGAGCTTCTTGAGGTCATCCTATGGCAATGCCATGGCAACCTCAGCCCCCAAGGTCTTTCTTCTTGCTATTCGACCAAGTAAGGGCACTCGATTTGAAAACACTTGATACATACATGGTCTTCTTGTCATCCGGACATGCACAGTGGAGGAACACGCTCTCCATGTGCTCGAACCATTGGAGAAGGGTTGTAGCACCTTCAGTCCCAAAGTAATTGATCGGGTTAAGGTTGGTGAATTGCTTGATTGTGAAAAACATTGCGTGGGAATAGTTGCGGCATTCACGGCTTGGAGTTGAGAGATGACCATTGGGAGGGCTTCCACGATTCCCTTCGTAATGCGAGATGACATGCGACGGCCAGAGTTGCTAGCGTGGCGGGTACGGTTGATGAGACGGGAAGACATACTGCAAAGGATCAAATGTGTAAAATTTATGAGACTTGGGTAAATGTTGTAAATGTATGAGTTTGTATAAATGGATACTTGTGAATTCTATTTAACAATTTGAGGTTGAGTTTGTGGTTAAGGTTGAGAATGAAGTAATTATGAGATGTGATTTTATAAGTGTTGACGTAATGAGGAATAATAAATAAAATAAATACATAAATAATTAAATGAATAGTCATAACATAACTTAAAATTGAAATATGGGGTTTCATTTGTTGGTTAGGATTTCATGAATCACTATGGTTTCCTTCCAACGAAATGAAAATATCGAAAACCAAATAAATGTTGTTGAAATATTCATGTATTAACTTCACAAAATCGATGACAATTGAGTTTTGAGGGTGTTGAGATATATGGTTAAGTACTTCGGGAACCACCCCGTATTTGCGTACTTCACCAAACTATTCACTAAAACACAATACGGAAAATCGAGTTTAGCCACGTATCACCGTGAATTCATTTATAAATTCAGGATGTGATCATCACATGACCACGATTGATACAATGAGGTAGTAGATTCGTGAATGTTTGGTGTGATACGCTTTGGCCTAACAAGTTTCACCCTCCAGGAAGACAATCAGGTCTCATGGCTGATTGAGATGTATGCGCATTGCACTTCCTTAGGCTCGCAAGCCTAGGTCTCAAGGGATCAGTGTATAGGTGTGTCCTCTTACAGTTACTAACGTATCCGTTACATGAATATTCCTCAAGGAGAGGGAGGTAAAATATGGGAATTCTAAGGAATTTCCCGATTAAAAATCGTCCTAAAATTTTGAAAAAATGATTTTGAGGCACAGCTTCGGAATAAGTGTGTGCTTTCATGTACAATTATATATGATAAACAATTTAAATAAATTAAGCCCTATGTACAACAAAATTTAACAAATAGGGTGCACACGTATAGGGACCTTAAGCATGCTACTAGGCCGTTACGTCTAACCACCTATCTTATAGCCTTCGTCTCTGATACCAATCTGTCACACCTCAACCTAAGGCGGATTTGTCGGGGTGCAACATAATTGTATCATAGCTCAAAAGACACTAAAGTATAATGCACGTGTCAATATCTAAATTATTCATTTCATATATCAAGTACGCAAAACCACACATTGTCTCAAAAGAAATAAACATTACAATTGAAAAATAATTATTTCATCTAAATGTCTTTATCCATCATGCAACCTAAAGTCCAACTATTCTTTAACTCGTTTTCTTCATCCAATATAGCTACATGCGCCATGCGTGAAAATACATAGTTTGTCAACATAAAGTTGAGCAAGTAGTCATGATTTTTGAATATATATATATAATATTAAAATGACAATTCCTTACAATAAAAATGAATTACAACAACTAGCATAACAATAAATATAAAAATTGTCTTTTCACTCGAATCACATAGATAGCGAGCTACTCGACGGCGTATGATCATACTAATTAGGATGAGATACCAACCACAAAAACATAAATAAACACATAATCACATTGCACGTATAACTAATTGAGCAACATCATATAACGCAGATAGTGAAATAGTAGTAAAAAAATGATTAACGCATAACGCCCCCAAAATATAAAACGGTAAAAAAGGGGATGTGAATTACTTACCTTTAACGAGTGGATTAGTGAAGATGAAACGACAAATAAATAAAGTGAAAACGGTCGAGTTCCTCGAGATTTGCAGACGAAGATTCCTAGTTGTTAAATATAAATCAATATTGTCAAGACTTATAATGTAATTAAGGTTATTAATCGGTTTAAATAATTTGTGGTCGTTTCGGGTTTAAATTCATTGTCATATTTTTATTTATTATTTAATATTATTATTACCATCGTTGTGGTTGTCATTATTATTATTAGATAAATAGAATAAGTAAACATTACATAATATGTATCTATAGTATATTTTAATAAAAAAACCATTGCGTATACTATCTATGTATTTGTAAATAAACAATCATTATCAATAAATAAAAAAGATATTAATTATATTTTATAAACATTATATAATATCTATTAATATATATTTACTAATTATAAGTTATTGATTATAATATATATATATATATATATATATGGAGATTTCAATTAAGAACCCCTTTGAGTTTTAAGAATTCGAAAGAACTCAGTGTAACGATTTTTTTTTCCGAATTTTTTTTAAACATGCGTAATATATGTAAGTTACATACACGTAAAAAAATTACAGAATTTTTTACGCACCGAGTCGACTTTTTACACATGTGTAACGGACATAAAAGTTAGTGTAACCACTTACATATTTATTCTCTCTCCTACTTTAACTTTTTTGCCATATTTAATCTCAACCACATATTCCAATCCATTTAATTAAATGTGTGGCCTAGAATTGAGTTCTTAAGTTCTAAAAACTCAACATGGTTTCTCAAAATATCCCTCCCCTATATATATATATATATATATATATATATATATATATATATAGGGTTAGGTTAAAATAAAAACCTACTTGAGTTATGAAAACTCTAGAAACTCATTCTGAACCACATGTTTTTAATTAAAGATTAAATCTTGTGGTCCACAATTAAAGTTAATAAAAAATGTTAACATAAATATAAATTTTTCTCTCTCCCTGAAAACATATATAAAAATTAGTAAAAAAATGTTAAAAAATAGCAAAACATTTTTTTTTCGATGTTTCGATGTTTTGTATTAAATGTTACAACATATATTACATGTAACAAAAAAAAACGAAGTTACGTAGGGTTTTCGCGGGTTTTTCACAACTCAAGTGGGTTTTCATTCTATACTTTGCCTATATATATATATATATAATAACGAAGAAAAAGTTAGAAAGGAAATTATTTTGAACCTCTTAAGATAGTTCGGTTCATCTTAAAATAGAAGGAACTATTTTATAAATATATAACAATGCATATAAATATATATATACACACACACACATTTGTATATGTTGTTGTCGAAAAAGTTTAAAGGTCCGAAAAAATGATAGTTTGGGGTTTGGTTTTAATAAAAAATAAGATTTATTGGATAATGTATCATTATAAAAGGTTTTAAAAAAAATGAAACAAAAAAATAGCAAAACCGGGCCTGGGAGGGATCGAACCCGGGTCCCAGGCCGGTTCAGGCCTTAACACGCATAGGTAAACCAACAGACCAGGCTGATTGTTTGTTAAAAACATGGAACCAACAATTTAAAAACACAGTATGTTCTTCCCCAAATCAATTGTAAACCCCTAGATCTTGAATTCGTGTTAATTGTTAATTGTCGATTCAAATTGGGTTAGGGTTATTGTTAGTGGATTAAAAACGAACTAAACACATATTTCAATTACCATTTATGGGTGAGGATTGAGGGTTAACGAGCAACGACAGGTCACGGCTGAGATGGAGTTGGGAGCAGGTCTAGACGGCTTTGAGTATGTTTGGCAAAACTAGCTGGTGGCTGGTAGCTGAAAGCTGGTGACTGGTGGCTGGAAGCTGGGTAGCTGAAAGCTGTAGTTTTTAGATATATTTAGGTGTTTGACAGAGTAGCTGGAGCTTTTAATAAATGTATAAAATGACCAAAATGGGCATAATTAAAAAACAATAAAATATACTTATTTTGGAAGGTTATTTAAGTAATTAAAATACTAAAAGCTTGTAGCTCTTTCTAAACGCTACTAGTTGGAGCTTTAAGGTTTAAGCTTTTTCTTATGACCTAAAAGCTTCAAGCTCCTTCCAACCAAACAATGCTTCTAATTAAGTATGAGCTTTTTCTTAAAAGCTTGAAGCTTTAAGCCCCTAAAAGCTCCTTGCCAAACATACCTTTTATCAACTGTAATTGGGTTAGGGTTTTGGTTCGTGATGCTGCAGTGATGGTGTATGTACGATTAATTGAATTATAGCTTAGTATATATAGTGTTTTAGAGTCCGATTCAGCCGTGGCTTGTTATGGACGAAACAGCTGTCAGTATTACATCAATTCCTCAATTAAATCGTCGGTGGGGAACGTTTTGAGGTTGGTAATTGATTTAGAAAGATCAAACATTGATTGTATGCGAGAATTACGGCTAAAGAAATTGGGGGGGGGGGGTTGTCAGCCGATGGAGGGAATTAGGGAAGAAGAAGGAAGTTGGTTTTGAATAGTAATTGCACTATAGTCCCTGATCTTTAGAGTTGGGTGCAAAAATGGTTAAAGGTTTAGTTTAGGGTTGTTTTGGCATATAGATGATAGTTGATTAATATATAAATATATAACCAAAACTAATTTGAGCGTCGTGAAGTAAAATAAATGATCGATAAAAAAATAACAATAGACCGAAAATTTTTTAAAATGGGTCGGTTTTATGATCCGAAATTTAACGAATGTTACACATTGTCTATTAACAAGGAAGCTTCTTGAATATTGATTATGTTTAGGTTTGAAATAGTGTTCTTAAAGGGTGAATTTGGTCAAAGAATAACCAATATCAAATTAGTTGGATTATATGGCACGCCCGGTGTTTGCTGAGGTTTATTTCACAATTTTGTCTTGTTTTGTCATAATTTTGGTGTGTGGTGTATGTTTATGTTATTATACATGATATATATACTAAACCTATTATTATTTTGGCGTAGGAAAAGTTTACGCTTTGGCTCGGGATTGGATAAAAGTGGAAGATCAAGTGCTCGGACTTGGCTATCAATACACATCTAAAGTTTAATTGTCTATTTTTGATATAGTTTTTTATAATAAGTTCTGAGTACGTGTTGTCTTTAATTAGAAGACAAGTTGTTATAAAAGTTAAGGTTGTGTTCGGTTAATAGAATTTAGTTTTATGTTATTGGAAAGTAAAGAAATTTTTGGGTATTATTTCAGTTTTATGTTATTGGAAAGTAAAAAAAAATGTTATTGTTGTTTTATGAATATTATTTCAGTACTGTTTAACTATTATTTAAATTTTGATGTTGAAGGACTTTATTTTTAAATTTTAGCTTATTTAAAAAATTTTGTTTTATTTTAGCAATCTGCCGACGTTAAAAAACAAACAGTCTTCTTCTTACAGACAACAGAGGTTTGGTCCACCTCTTCTGCTATAGATACATGCAAATGTGATCCGCAGACTACAGACATTTTATCTCTGAAAAAACAAACAGCACCTTAGGTTTGCAGATTGTTTGTTTTTCGAAAAAAATTTCATTAGAAAATTCTGTGTGACCTCTTCTTGGCGCATAACTAGGCCAACCTCTTATCACATGTTCTACCATCTTCTCATTTTTTATTTTATTATTTTCAAACCCTAGCAAACATAACCACGCCTTCTCTTCCACCCTTTCCTCCCGTCACACGCCGATGCCCATCCACCCCCGCTTCCGCTGGCCACCACACAGCTCCACGCCGCCGCACACCTACAACGGACACCCCGTTGCTCTTCCACCACTCCCGCACAACTCCGCCGCCGCCCCTGCCACTAATCCAGGTTTGTATTAAGCTCAAACAAGAGTCATTTTTTCCATTACGAGCGGTTGATAATCAATTGGATGAGAAAGAGGAGTATGATGAGAAGCTTAAAGAGGTGGAGGTTGCTTGCAACCTGATTATTACGACTGTTTATCAAAGGACGGGTGGTGTCCCTAGGCCGGAGCAGGTGTTGATAATGATCAAGACCATGATGAGCTCTATATTTTTTTATTTTTATTATTTTAATTAGAGAGTTTGGAAAACATTTTAGCTAGTTTGACAGAATCATATATTACGCTATCAAGACCATGATAAACTCATATCTCATTCTTTACTAAAGAATGAGATATGAGTTTAAGTGAATTTAGTTTTTCTTTTGGAAAATGTGTTTCTCTTTCTTATAGCATAATGGTTAGAACTTAAAAGGTAACAATTGCGTTTCTTATGTTAAGTAATGTGTTGATTATCTGTGTTTTGTTATTAGTTAACTAGGATAGTGCACGTGTTACATACGGATGGAACGTATTTAAAATGCTATATATATATATATATATATATATAGAATTTTATATATAGAGAGAGGATCAAAAGAAAACTCATCTTTAGAGAGAAAACTTAAAACTACTAAGAATTATTTTTAATTAAAAATAAAAAATATTTTCAAATTTTTGTTTTTGCCATTATTCTTATATTTTCTTACCCTTTGCTCAAAAAAATAAAAAAAAATACCCGATGTAATGCATATATGTATTACTATGCGATACTGTTGTATTACACATGTGTATTACTATATATTTTTGAGTTTAATAGTGTTTAATTGCATATATATATTCAATATTTGTGTATTGTATATGTGTAGTAGTTTTGTATTATATGGAAAAAAAATAATAATAAAATAAAAGTCGATGTGGTGCATATGTGCGTTAATGTTTTATTACACATACGTACTAATGTGTATTCGATGTGTGTATTAGTCTTATATTGCATATATACAATAGTGTGTATCAAATATGTGCAATAGTGTTGTATTCTATGCAATAAAAACACTTTTGCATATATGCAATGCACACTATTACATATGCGCACTATACCGACGAGGTTAATGACAAAGGTTTTTTTTTTTGCAACCAATAACAACATATAAGAATAATGGGAAAAAAAAGAAACTTCCAAAAAAAATTAATTAAAAATAGTTTTTTAGGAGTTTTTAAGTTTTCTCTTTAAGAGGAGTTTTCACTAGATCTCACCCCTATACATACATACATACATACATACATACATGTAAATAAAAGTAAATAAAATTATAACAATTTTATATATGAAATTTATTAGGTTAATGTAATAATTTTTAAGAGTATAATTATATGGCGTTTTAATTGTTAAAAATAAATAAATTTCGTATACAAAATTGTTATAATTTTAATTACACTCTTAAAAATTATTACATTAACATAATAAATAATGTCTAATCGCCATTAGATAATAAAATGGAATGTTTGTTGAGATTGAAGAGTATGGAAAGCTTTAAAAGTTTGTTGCTAATTAGTCAAATTCCGTATTTAATCGGGTTTAGATTTGTTATGAATTTAAGTATAAATTAAGCAAACTATAAATTGGTCAAATAAAAATTGTAAAGTTATTGCTATTAAAATTTATCAAATTAGTAGAAAGTTTTTATTTTTTTTAATTTGACTAATTTATATTTATGTATAAATATCCAAATAAATGTATAAACTAAAATTCTATTATAAATTGTTTGAAAAATCAAATAACATTCCATTTTTATGATATATATATGTGTGTGTATCTATATATATATGTGTGTGTGTGTGTGTGTGTGCGCGTGTGTGACATTTGAGCCAAAACAAGGCACACCTCAGTACGTATTTACCGATTAAGCAAATAAACGCCTTTTGCGTAACAAACGAACGATTAATAGAACGGGTCGGGTTATGACCCAGATATCTCGGGGGGGCCATCTATAAATGATATATGATCTATACAAGCTAAAATATTAGTAATATGGCCTTAGTTTGATACAAACAAGTTAAATGAAAACATGCTCGTTTAACTACCCGCTATAGATTTAAACGCGAAAGATAGTTACAAACCAAGCATTGTATCATCCGTTAAGCCGAAAAAGACTTACCAAACACTTATTTGAAATGTTTTAAGTGATCCGTAAAAATATTTTTGATTTTTACAAACATATAGTATGTTTTTATAATTTTACTCAAAACTAGCTGAAAAACCCTCGTTTTCGCACTGTTTAACGCACCCGGTAAGTTTTTCGCGCCAAAAACCAAACCGGAACTAAATTTGGACCGGGCTTTTCATATTTGGACTTGAGAAATCAGAAACTTGGGCCAAAATGGGCCCAGAGTGGGCCCATATGGGTTCCGATCGGCCAGCACCCCACCCCCCTTTTTTTTTCTTTTCACATATAAACTAGATTTTAGATATTTTCACACAATTTTCCATATTCAACTTCTGGAAGTCTTCTTCTTCTGCCAAAACCAGCAAGAAACAAGGTAAAGAGGTCTTAAATAATCGATTTCCGGCTTGTTTAAACTCGTTTAATACCATAAAAACATGTCTTGATTACTAAAAATCATTCCTAACCGTGTAAAAATCCTAAAAATGGTCCATAAAAATGTTTTGATCATACACATGGTAAGGAACCTGTTTTGATAGTTTTTTTTTTTTTTGCCATAAACACGGATTAAAGGGTTAAAACGGCGTTTTTTCGGTTCAAAAGTTCGTTTTTGTGCACTAGCCGAAACCCTAAGTTAAAGGGCTGTTCTATTGATGAAACCTGCTTGGTTTGTGATATAGGACTTTTATCTAGCTTTAATAGAAGCACAAGAATCTGAAAACTTGATTAGAAAGTCGGAAACGAGCCAAACCCGCTAAGGTAATGCCGAAACACTCGCTTACGGGCTGTTTAGGTTAAGGTTGTGATGTACATATTTTTAGGACTTGAAATTTTTTAAGAATATCAGGGACCATGTCAATGAGTCCCTGTTTAAATTTGGTAATTTTTTGACTATCCGAGAATATTTGGCGAATTTATTACCGAATTGGGATGTTTATTTGGGAAAAATAGCTAAAATACTTCAAAAATTATGAAATTTTTCTGGGAACTCATATTTGATGTATTTTGATCACATATGAATTTTGGGATCATTTGGAGAATTCTAAAGCTGTTTTGTGTATATGCGTTCGTGTGAATTTTTATAGCCGAATTTGGGCCGAAAAGAATATCGCAC
This sequence comes from Bidens hawaiensis, assembly GCF_021521415.1. Taxonomy (NCBI): domain Eukaryota; kingdom Viridiplantae; phylum Streptophyta; class Magnoliopsida; order Asterales; family Asteraceae; genus Bidens; species Bidens hawaiensis. Next base: position 96,405 of record NW_027500368.1, read on the forward strand.
GAACTTTTTACATTTTGAAATTTATAGAGGTTAATTTGGGACATGATTTGAGCATTTAGAAATTTTTGCGGAATTTTTGGAAATTTTTTGGGGTAAACGGACGATTTTCAGGCGAAATATAGCTGATAAAATGAATTTTTATAAATTAATAAATCAGTAATTAATTCCAAAAATATTTTTATAAAAATATACATATTTTAGTTGATAAGTGGTTAAATTTTGATAATTTAATGATTAACGGTTAATTAATTATGCTAATTTGAATATTAAACAAATTCAGTTTTTATAAAAACCGGCAAGTTCGCGACTAACGAACCTGCGGGAATATCAAAACACCAAGAGTGATCAAAAATCATATTTTTGGACTAATTAAGTGAAAATGAACTTTGCTATGAGAAACCTGGACAATCCGGGTGGATTGTGCGCGTTTCTTCTCAAATCAAGCTGAATAAACGGAAACAGGCCCCGTGGCTAATCCGGGACCCTAATAGGTGATCCTTCTTTATAACTTAATCATTTTGTTAACCAATACATTTACCCAAGCTTATTTCCCCATAACTGTTTTCTGAACGCGTAAACGAACAACTTGGCCCAGCTGGGAAAACGGGAATCTGAGCCAAGTTCGGTTTTAAGTATTAGACATTGAACAACATCACAACCTAAGCCTATTGCCACTTTCTGGGCGTTCCAGCTACACCCAGATTAGTTATACAGCCCAGTTTAGTGTTGAGGTTATAATAATATTAAAATATTAATATTATTATAATATTGATTATAGGAACTACTGATAGCAGACCGAACAAACCACGAGCTGATACAGTACTGGTTATCTCTAAACCGTGAGTTTCATGACCCAACTTTTAAACTGTTTTACGAACTTTTGGGGTGAAAAGCATGTTTGATTACATATACATACCTGAAACATGTATTGATGTGAATTATCTAAGTGCTAACACACGAAAGTCCCCACGATCACAGTGATTAACTTCGAGCCGGTGGCTTGTGAATAGTACTATTGGTTTGACAAACCCAAACGGAATCGGCCTGGTTGCCGTGCCACATAGCGCCGTTTGCACATGACCATATTTATACAAACAGGCTATGTAGTGTTAGACATAGCTACTGTGGCATGTTGTGGGCGGAAAGGGACCACAGTGGTTGATGGAGCGTGGGAAATGGATGCACGCAGCACATACAGTCAAGGCTTCACTGTAGCTTAGCATAATTACATCATTTACATACATACATACTTATTTCATCATTACAAGTGTTAACTTGTGAATACTCATTACTGTTTTCTTGAAACTCGTGAAACTCACCAACTCTAGTAGTTGACCCGTTTTAAACTGCTTTTCAGGTGTACCTAAATCAGAATGATATGGTGATCTGTTACTTGCCCAAGGTGTGTGGTTGATGCTATGTGAATAGAGGCAAGGGTGTTAGTAGTAAGAACGTTTAGTTAACGAACTAGTTTTGTTTGTATCACCTAGACTGTAAAACAATGATAGAACAAAGAAATGTAATATATTGTAAATTAGTTTGTAATGTTTCTTTATAAACAATGTGTTGATACCAGAGGTGTCTATTACATTCTCGTTTTACGCTTCCGCATTATGTTAGTTGGGGTGTGACAGCGTGCGCGCATATATGCATGACGATTTCTATATTACTTTTATCTATACCAGCAACTTTAGTGATTTCAATTTATTCCTTGTACGGAACGTTTGTATTAAAATAATATACATTAGTACCTATTATAATTGGTTAAATTTCATATTTAATGGTGTTTAAATATGTTTTGAATATTAAGCGTAAATTGAGCAATAAACCATTGTAAATTAAGTAACACTTTAAACATAATTACAATGACTATCTAAATTTTAAATTTAAATATATAGTTGAAATCATTAATTTATATTATAAAACGAAATTCTGAAATAAACCTGGAAAATAACTTGTGTGAAAACAAAATTAAAAAGAAGCATTCACAAATATTAAAATGTTTACATTATTTTTGACATTTAGGCATAATTTATTAGTGGCCAACTATTAAAAATGGAAACAATGTTGAGATTGGAGATTATTAAAAAATTTTAAACTTTGTTACAAGATTGGTCAAATTCCGTTTTAAAAATGGATATAAATATGTTATCTATATTAAGCATAAATTATGAGATTAAATGTTGTTGACATTGGTGAAATAATGTTCTTTGAGATTAATATAAATTATATGATTATGTAAATTGATTTGAATTTCAAATAAATGATTGATTAGAATAACTATCTTCATTTTAAATTGAAGTATAAAATTATATAAAAATAAAAATAAATAAAGGTGCATTTTATTATATTGGAATTTTTTTAATTTAACTTTTGTTTTATTTACATTCTATGACTTTGTAGTTAGATATATTAAATCGAAGGTTAGGGTTCAATTTTATTAATAATAAAAAAAATATCAAAACAATAAAGTTGTGTTCTACTAATTTTACTAAATAATATAGCGATAATTAAAAAATTTAAAATTAAATAGGATAATTAGAAAACTTCCAAAAATGATGGAAAGGATTTTGATTTTTGAAACATTAAACTGGGGGGGGGGTGATTTTATACATTAATTTTGACATTTAGTCATAATTACAAAATGGTCAAATATAAAAAATGAAATGTTGTATTTTATACATTATTTTTTATCCGCATTTATTAAATCAAATTTGACCAATAAAGTTGTATTCTGGAAATATATTAAATCGAATTTGACCAACAACAATAGGGGATTGATTATATAAAAATGATTTAAATTACATGACTTATGTAACATACATAAATAAATCAATAATCATAAGTTCATAACTTAACATCCATTGTTGAACAAAAACAAAGCCATTTTTGCAGCAAATACTCATTCCCTTAAATTAGATATTCTACCAAATTGGGCAGCCATAAGCTGAAATGAAAAAATAAAATCGTATATTTTGGTTTAGTAGCAATTACCAATGGATGTAACTGAAATAACTAACAGAATAAACCCGATAACAATTGTAATCACAACCTAAATAAATCTCTCATTATATGGAAAATAGAGCAGTGCCGCCATAAGCTGAAATCATTAAAATTAAATCAATGTTACATAATATATTATTTCGGCTAAATTAAAAATATAAAAGTATATTTTGGTTTAGTAAGAATTACCAATAGATGTAACCGAAATAATTGACAAAATAATTGTATAAAGATAGAGCAAGTAGATAAACTTCATCTTTCCATTGAATCTTGGATTTTGATTTTGATGTACAACCTAAATAGATTATATGAAAATCATATAATAATTAAAAACAATACAAACAAAAAACGACAAATAAAATGAATTGACAATGACAATATTGAATAATATATGAGAATCGGCCATTAGAGTATAAAAACTACTTTACAATAAAAATGGAATAGACGATCGGCAGAGGCGGGTAATCCACAAGAAAGAGAGAGAAATTAAAATGATTATTAGGGTCTGCAATATTAAGGTTTATATAATGGGAATGGGGGTGATTTGGCATTAATAGGAAAGGAAACTTGATGACATAGAATCATAGGTGGATAAGCTAGGTAAATGACATGTGTATAAATTTTGCTTTAATAGATAGTAAGATTAAGTAGTAGAATGATATAATAATTATTAGGGTATACAAAGTTGTATCAGGATCATGATTATGGCGTATTTAAGTTTAAAAAAATCGGTTTATTTAAATTTCAGTTTATTTAGTAGTTTGCAGACGTTAAAAAACAAACATTCTTTTTGTAGACTGCAGAGGTTTGGTTCACATCTTCTTCCAAAGATGTCTGCAGATTTTGTCCGCATACCGCACACATTTTATCTCTAAAAAACAAATTACACCTTTGCCTACTTTATCGATAATAATATATGTCAAGAAAATTAAATAGAAAGAAATACTACTTGGCCGGGGTTAAGAGTCCTTGAGTGGCTGACGATGCAATGTGGATATAATTTTTCTTGTAATGCACATTTGTGTACTGTTCATAAATCATAATTGTGTTGATAGGTTCGGGTTGGGATTTCGATTTAATAGTTGTAATATATATATTAAAACCCTATTTTATATATCGTTTTGTGTTTGAATTTATTGTGTAAACAGATTATATTATATATACACATGCATATCGTCACCGTGTTTGATTTTTAAAAATTGTTGCATGCATGGTTTATCACATAATTAGCAATTAATCAATTTAGTTATACATCTTATCTTACATACTAATAAACAAAATAATAAAGCTTAGTTGCTCTAACCACATTCAATCTTAGTATAAAATTCATTCATAATCTTTTAAACTATCTTCTCCTTAATCCATGCTGGATAGCTAAGCATCATTATTTTTGTTTAATAGTATAGGTATAGTAAGATATTATACACATATTAATAACCATTTACAACAATTTAATACATAAAATATTATTATGCTAAATGTATAACTTATGTTTATTAAAAAAGTCAACATTGTTTAACAATAAGGACTTGGGAGTTCACTTTGAATTATGAAAAGCTTCTCACTTCACACACACACACACACACACACACACACACATATATATATATGAAGCATTAATTATGTTATTTAATTTTCAGTTAATGTGATTATTTAATTTTGAATCTTTAATTTAATTTTCTCAACATAATCATTCTAAATCCGAGATGTTTGTTCCTTTGGAAACTGTCAATTCTCGTTTTTTTTTTATTTCATAAACATTTATCACATAATCAATTTCAACAAAATAAATAGGATCATATACAAAAACAACATTTCTTGGCAGCTACTTTTATATGATATGTACCAGATCATTTTATGTATTTCTAATATTTTGGTTTTACTATTGTTGTGAATCCGTTAAATCCACTTTTACTGCTTCTTCAAACTCATAGCAGTATTTAACTCATAGCAATATTGAATATGTTTCTATATTTTTCATATGAATGAAAATTTAAAATTCTAAACTTCTTATTATTTGTATTATATATTTAATTTCTTTTTTATCTTTAATTTTGTGTCTTTATTTCAAATAATGAACTTTATTAATTTTCTACATTTGATAAATTCCGTGTAATACACAGGTTCAAAAGCTAATAACTAGTAAGAGTATAAGATGAGATATTATGATTTAAACTACATGTCTCTCTATATTGGTACTTTGACTCCCTAGTTTACTTGGAACCCTATGTACAAGTATATATGCATAAAATACATACCAGGTTTAATAGCACAGGTATTCGAACATATAGGTGAAGAAATCCCTCATTTTTTATTCTTGCTTTAATGTAGGGCCGGCCCATTAACGATGGTGGGGAAGACAAGGGCTTAGAGTCCCAATTAAAATAAAATATTATGCATACTACAAGTCTACAAGTATATGGGCCAAGTCTATTACGATAATCCTTGCCTCTTCGGGTGATTATAACTTATGACAGCATTACATTATTTTTATTATTATTATTATTATTATTATTATTATTATTTATTTTTTTTTTTTTTGCATTTTTACCTACCGAATCTTTGGTTATTTCAATAATTTAAATATTCAATGTCAGAACGGTTTAGCTATTTTATTGATTGAAAATGGTTTGTTAGATTACGGTATTTTGTTAATCATTTTGCATCTGATAAAGCTAGAAAAATAAACTTAATATATAACACAAAATATATGAAAACATAAAACAAATTAACCCCGTCAACTATAAACTTTCTAGTTTATTATTGTTGATTACATGTGTGGTTAAAGGATGAATGTTTATAACAATTACATGTAAAAAAAGTGGCCTAATTTTATTTATATATGTTTGACTTAAATGTCACAAACACAGAATGTCATGTTATTAATCCCAAATTACAATTATGTTACTCAAGAACAATGCAATAACTGAAAACATATACAAACCGTAATGAACAAACAATAAACTCCAAACCATTAATGGAATGATAAGATGTGCGTTGATGATGGATGTATTTAATCAGAATATATCGGGTTGTGACTTCAGCCCATTAAGCTCCAGCCCATGAACATTGCTACAAGTTCATATCCTTCTTACTTGCATTCAAGCCCATTAGCTCTCAATAATAGTAATCAAAATTCAAATAAGCTTATATGCGAAATGCAAAAAGGAAAAAAAAAATAAACATATAAGCACAATCATATTTTTGAATACAGATGGAAAGAACAACACTTCACATTTTCAACATTAAATTAGTTGTTTTACTATTATTTTTTTATTTTTATTTTTTCAAAAAAAGATATTTTACTATAAAAGTTTAAGATGATTACAAACTTGGATCTGCTTCAGACACTCGTCTAAGTTCCATCGATTTCAACATGTTAATTATTATATGTGCAACTATTAAAACAAAACATTATGATAATTCATATAATATAACAATTATGATAATACCATGTAAGAATAAATATATGAATATATATATTTATATGTGGTCATCATTATCATTTATATAATAATAGATTAGATTAATTAAATTATATCTTATTAATAAATTAGCTAGGTAAGTGTTGAAACCATATTAACCTTTCTTGCTAATCAAGGGTTTCTCCTTGGATGTATATAAATACATGAAAGAGATTAATTAACATCATAAGAAAAACCTAACCCTCACATTAAATTCGTGACCCATCTCTCTCTCTCTCTCTCCATAATTCGGTTTCCTCAAGAACCTTAATCCCCATCACTAATATACATCCTAAAGGGGAACTTGACAAAGCTGACTATCATTTCATCTGGAGCATTCTCATCAGCTGTGTAACGCTCATGGTCCGAACAACTCCATTGATTTGATAATTCGTTAATTAGTTGGGTCAGTTAAATGCCATGTACACACTCATGGGCTGAACAACTCAATTGTCTATTACACGTTATTTTAATTGGGCCAACAAATTGCCATAGAACGCTCATGGGAGGTCAATTCACAAACTTTATGTTATTTATTTAGTTGGGTCATTCAAATTGTCATGGAAAGCTCATGGGATGCTAACTCATAGAACATGTTTCGTTATTTAAATTGGGTTCCTGAGCTACCATGGAAAGCCCATGGAAAGTCCAACCCAATAACATTTTACTTTTGAAATTTTTACAAAACATTAGTTATTAAATTAAATATATCAAGGAAATTATTCACATTATTTTAAATCCCGACTCGTTCTCGAGTCATCACTTGCAAAAATTTATTTAGGTACATTTCTCTATTATCTCGCATAAACTTATTCACACAACTTACCCATCATCTCATTAAAATTTCATCCCAGGTCCTCGTAAAATGTCTTTCCTAGGAAATCATCGCCATAATCAACGTCGTCCGTCGGCTGCCCGTGATCACCGTTTGACTGCTAGGATCACTAAGGAGATTGCTGCTGTTATGCTTGGGATTGCTACGAGTATGCCATGGGAGGAATTCAAGGAAGCTATTGCTCTTGCTGCCTCACGTCCCGATGACCCTGTTGAAGATGGAACCCTACCTCGCGCGGACTCTAACCCTACCTCTGAAAACTCCAAGACCAAATCCTCAACTAACGCTAAGGCCGAACCCGAACCCACTCCGCGCAATGACAACTCTTCTCACCACAAACGTAAATCTAATTACCAAAACTATGATGCTAACCAAACCAACCCTCCACCATCCAACCAAAATGCTCCTAACAAGAAACCTTATACCGGACCTTTTCCGTTATGCTCCATTTGCAACTATCATCATCCGATCCAATCCTTGTGCCGACTTTGCACCCAATGCAACCGTTATGGTCACCTTGCTAACAATTGTCGTATATTGCCCGTTACTCAAGATGCTCCACAACGATCTGTTCCGCCTACCCCTAGAACCATTACTACCCCGTATGCTCAAACCGATGTTCCTAATACCCGTGCTTGCAACCACTGTGGAGATCCTAGTCATCTTCGTAATATGTGCCCTCAACTAATCCGTGTTCGCCAATCTCAAGATAGAACTGCACCCTACTACACCACCAATGCTTATCAAGTCCAAACCCATCACTCTTACACTCTCCAAGCTCTTCCTGTCAATCAAGATCCCTCTTACTTAGCTCCATTTTATCAAAGCCTATATCCGCAAGTTCAAGTTTACCAAGCTTACGCCACCCAAACCTCACTAGTGTCGTCTTTTCAAGCTCAACCTACCCAAACTATTCCATATCCACCTGCATCGAATGCTCAAGTTATTATGGATCCAACTACCTCAAGTGCTCCAAGTCAAGTGAAACACATCAACCGTAACTGAAGATGCTTGAAGACTCTGAAGATTTTTTGTTGCTTTCGTTATTCCTATCTTAAGTTATCTTATCTTTTTATTTATTCATTATATCAACTCATTAGTTATTCGTGACATTGGATGATTTCAATTTGAACTATTTAAGCATTTCATTTCATGAATAAAGTTCCTTTATCTAAGTTAATCTATTAGGATCTTGTACCTCTACCTCATTTCCTTATTCTCGATTATCTTAAATAACATCTATTTCACGAAATTTGTTTTCTTCAAAATTTAAAAGCAAAACGAGGTTTCCAAAATCTCACGGTTTTATTAATTCAACTAGAACATTTATTAATTATCATTTGAAACTATATTTAGAATTATTAAAACAATTGTTTTCTCTTAAAAAATTTTATTTAAAACGTTTTATAACCCACATGATGGAACGGATTATGCGGACCATCCGACGATAAGAGTAATTATGGATGCATACATAATTATCCAAGTCCTCGCATGGAAATCATAATAAGTACGATTGTGTGTCATGATCTGGAACCGAAAGTAATTTGGGTAACGGTACGAATGTTGAGATGATAAGGACATGGTGGATACGCCGCTGGTACATCCTATATATAAGTGCCCTTATCGGATTGTCATTTGAAGCGTTGCTTCGATTATTGAAAGTTTTATGTTATGATATTTTTTCTTAAAAGTTTAGTTATTTTCAAAACGATGATGTTTTGGTTTTCCTTAATTTCGGGACGAAATTCTCTAAAGTAGGGGGACTGTAACATTTCGGATTTTTCAAACCGTATTCATTTACGTTTAATCCCACCCGGGAATATTTTGGATCACTATTATTAATCAAAAACCAAATACTTATAAATATTTAAGTTTCTAATATTCACTTTAGGTCCTTATACTTTATATATTGTTCAAATCTTAAACTATGCATTAAAAGTTCATTAATTGACCAATAATCAAAACACAAGTACCAAATCTGCCATTTATGAAACATCCACACCATGGTGGCCGGAGCGCCGCATGGGCAACCCCTTCACCCCCGTCACGCGGCGCCTTGGCTAAGCTGGGCAGATTCACAACTCGATTTCATTTTCCTAACTCGTTTAAGGTATATAATCGTTTATTTTAGGTATATTTGAGTGAATTAAGGTCCAAGAAAACATAATATAACTAAAATACAAGTCTAGAATCATTTCCCTCTGCCCAAGATCAAATCGTTGCTAATATTTCGATGATTCTTTCCCTTAAACCAGATTTACTTGCTTAAACAAGTGACATGTCCATAATTGGTTCGTTTTAGCTATTCCTATATAAACACATCATAATTCCCTACTGTAAACTTTAATCTAACCCTAATACACCTCCTCTAGCCGTCACCTACTTCTGTTTATCCCCAAACCCTTCGGTTTTTGCGTATTCTTTGAAGATACAAGACTTGTTTGTTGACTTTGCTTGCTTTAGGACCTTTGACTTCAGTTTCTCATCGATCCTTTCACTTTCCGGGTACGTTGTAAACATAGGAATCGTTCATACATATTCCCTAGTCAATAACCTTCAATTAATTTATGATATTGAAGGGTATTGACAGGTCAATTACTTTAAAACCCAATAAAGGGTAAAACAGTCAACAACTTTGACTTATCGTTTTCTCACACTTCCAGTCGGATTCAACGTTCGGTCAGAAGACTTTTATTCTCGTAACAAAATTAAGGCTACTGACCAAGACCCGACTTTCGACTGGCTGTTCAGATTCTGGTCAGTACCAACTCGCTTAAACGTTTAATTCAACATAACTAGAGTTCTACTCATCCGTTTGGATTGATTCCAGCGGCATTAAGTTAGTTTTTATTTATAGTTTCATATCACAAAGTTTCAGGTTCTGATCGGTTATCTTGTTTGACGCGTATTGGACGACTCGCTTATCCGTTGACTCGTTTATTCTTAACTATACTCACTTGCCTTAAATCTAAGGTGAGTTTGATCATTCCCCTTTTTATACACTGTTTTCAAATATTTTGGGAACATATGCGTACTTATTCATATTTTCTATCCTATATATATACACAAAATCGTAAACACAATCATTGTGTGAATATCAGTTGAATGCTATTTGCTAATTGCTACATGTTTAATTGTTTACTTGACAACATTTGGAGATTTTCATTAGTATGGTCATACGACCGTCTTAGTAACCGGAGCCCGATTCGCTTGGCAAAGGTAAACCGACAATTTTAGTCATTGTAATCAATGCCCGATTCGCTTGGCAACGATTCATTGGCATACTAGCGCGATTTGGTTATATACATGTTTTGTTATGATTTGATTGACTATTATCACATGGTTGGTTTACGCATTTATCACTTATCATTTATCAATTATCTATTTATATATATATATATATATTATTTGTTGTGTCAAAATTGGTGATCATCTCACTCAACATGTGTTGTTGACAAACTCCATTTTCTATGCATATGCAGGTTGCTTAAATTGAAGTATGGATATTTAGTCAAGACCATAGGTTATAATGAAGACGATCGTTAAATCATGTTTATAATCATGTATTTGAATTGTTTTGTAATGTTTGTAAACGTGTGTGTATATTTGAATTAAAATAATTAATTAGATATTGTCACTTTTATATTATGATAGTATATTCGAGCAGTGAGCAATCGGATCACGCCCCGACATTTCCGCCTTAGGTTGGGGTGTGAAACTTAATATATATGTATATATCTTACAAAACATAGAAAAGGCTTAACTTAAATAAATTTGTTGATGTAAACTTCTGCCCAAAGGTGATGTGTTACATTTATATCAAGCAAAACTAACTCGTACATAATTAAAATGATTGTTTCACTTCTGCTCAAAGGTGATGCGTTACAATTGTTTTGCACATATATTTAAATAAAAATTAATTCTGCCCAAAGGTGATTTATTTTTTATTTAAGTAGTCTATTAGTTTGATGTTAATAATAAACATTTATGTCTGCCTTAGTTTAATTTTCCCCTATATCACTCTAAGTTTCTTCTAGTTTAGTATCTTAATATTCTCATCTAATTTCCATTAACAGCTTCGAATTGTGGAATTACACTATTAACTGGAGATAACTTTACTGCCTGGAAGGAATCTCTTATGCTTAATCTCACCTTCCTGGATTTCGACTATGCTCTAATCGAGGATGAACCTCCAGCAGTAACTGATCAAAGCACTCCTGCTCAGCATTTATCGTTCGAAAAATGGAAGATATGTAACCGCATGTCTCTAATGCTTATGAAAAATTCCATTAGCATGCCAATAAAAGGATCCATTCCAGACTCTGAAGATGCTAAAACCTATCTGGCTTCTGTGGAGGAGCAATTCAAAGGAACATCTAACGCGCATGCTAGTACTTTGATTCTCAAGCTGGTGACTACTAAGTATGATGGAAGGAGTGGGATTTGTGGGCATATTATAGTGATGAACAACATGGCCCATATGCTGAAGGGATTAGACATGGAGATCAGTGATGGTTTTCTGGTGCACTTCATCATGACTTCTCTTCCAGCTGCCTATGAAGCTTTCAAGATCAATTACAACACCTAGAAGTAGGGCTGTCACTTTTACCTGAAACCCGACCCGAAAAAACCCGTACCCGAACCCGAACTAACCCGACCCGAAGAAACCGAACCCGAGAAAAGACTAACCCGAACCCGAACCAAAGTAATTTGGATTGGTTCTCGGGTTTGATTTATAAGTTTCGGATCAACCTGAAAAACCCGAATAAACTTCTAGTTTTAATATTAAATATATTTTTATGCATAATAAGCTAAATCTTAGCCACTAAAGTTATCATAATCTAGCTCTAATCGACTGTTGTCATTCTAACTATTAAGGCTCGAGTTAGTTTTACTCTTCTTTTGAATTCATTTATCAAGTTATGTTGGTTCGTAATTTGATTATTGTGTTATAAGCAAAGAAGAATATGTTGATTTAATTTTAGCATTGTAATTTGTAAATTTTTTGTGTTTTTTTTTCTTTTGTTTGTTTGTTTTCTAGGATACTTGAAACCCGATTAACCTAACCCGAAAAAACCTGAACACGAAAAACCCGTGAGAGATTTGGGTTGGGTTTTGGGTCAAGATTTAAAACTTTGAAACCCGAAGAACCCGACCCGAAAAACCTGAAACCCGAAGAACACCCCTACCTAGAAGGAGAAATGAACTATGAGTGAGCTGATTGCTATGTGTGTGCAAGAGGAAGAGCGTATGAAGATGGATAAACCTGAAGTTGCTTACCTTGCCACCAGTTCCAAGAAGAAGAAGAACACTCATCCAAGAAAAAAGTTTGCTAAAGTTCAAAAGACTAACACATGTACTTCATCCAGCTCTTAGAACTTTGCTAGAAAGCCTTTCTACAAGTTCTGTAAGAAGTACATTCATAAGCAGAAAGACTGCCCAGACTTTAAAGAGTGGCTGGCTAAGAAAGATAATGATCTCTTTATGATACTTGAGTCCTATAATTTAACTGTTTCTACTAATACATGGTGGTTTGATTCTGGTTCTATGGTTCATGTAACCAATTCTACTTAGGGATTCCTTTCAATCCGGAAGCTAGAAAGAAACCACAGAACACTAAGACTAGGGAATGATAAAGAACTTGAAGTCAAGGATGTGGGAATTTCACAATTAATAATGAAAACTGGTTTATGCATTAAACTTTATGATACCTTGTATATTCCTGAGATTACTCGGAATCCGGTATTGGGACCAAAGATAGACATGGACGGTTTTGATGTTTCTTATGGTCATGGCAAACTTACTATTTCTTTTAATTCTCAAGTGTTTGGTTATGGCTTTTTGGATGGTGGTCTTTATAGATTAGAACTAGATGATAATTTTTCTAAATCTTTGTTGTCATATAATATTAATGAATCACTCACAAAGATTAAAGAGAAACGAGACTTAAAGACGTCTTCTATGTTGTGGCATCAACGTTTAGGCCACATCTCACAAGACCGGATAGCCCGACTCGTGAGAAATGAAGTCTTACCACATCTCGATTTCACTGATTTAGGAACATGTGTCAAATGCCTTAAAGGCAAAATGACATCAGCAAATAAGAAAGGCACCACTAGGAGCTCTAATTTATTAGAACTCATTCATACTGATATTAGTGGTCCTTACCCCATTGCTGGCATAACTGGACATACTTCATTTATCAATTTCATTGATGATTATTCCCGCTATATGTACCCGTATCTCATTAAGGAAAAATCTGAATCTGTTATAACTTTTAAAGATTAGAAAACTAAAGTTGAAAAACAATTAGATCGTAAAATAAAAGTTGTCAGATCAGATAGAGGAGGTGAATATTATGGAAGACACACTGATGTGGGTCAGGCTCCTAGTCCATTTTATGAGTTTTGTAAAGGCTATGGGATCGTAAATTAATACACCATGCCAGGTACTCCTCAGCAAAATGGTGTTGCTGAACGAAGAAATCGAACCCTTACGAATATGGTACGCAATATGTTAGCCAAAACTAATTTACCTCTATTCCTCTGGACTGAAGCCTTAAAATCAGCCATTTATATATTCAATAGAGTTCCGTCTAAGTCTATCCCTAAAACTCCTTATGAACTTTGGACAGGAAGGAAACCGAGTCTTAATTATATGAAAGTATGGGCTATATTGCTGAGGCAAAACTTTATAACCCTTTCCTAAAGAAACTTGACCCTAAAACTGTAACCTGTTTCTTTATCAGGTATCCTGAAAATTCAAAGGGTTATCGTTTCTATTATCCTTCCCATGTCACTCGTATTGTAGAAACCAAGTGTGCCATGTTACTGTAGGATTACAAGATCAGTGGGAGCAGTACTAACCCTTATGAAGAATTGCAAGAAATACAAGATGCGGGGGGGGGGGGGGGGGGACTTGTCGATTATTGTAACTCTGGTTATTCCTCTTGTACCCAATGCAATTGAACCTACTGCACCAACTTCTCCACACACAGAACCCGTTATAACAGAAAATGAAGGCGCATCAAACACTCAAAACCAAGATAATGTTGAACCCGCAAATCAACTCAGGAGGTTATCTAGGTCCAGAAGACCTACTAACTTTGATGATTATGTCACCTACCTGACTAAAGCTTACGTGGAAAAGCTTAATGATCCTTTCTCTTATAATGAAGCCATAAGCAGTGAACAGTTTTCTGAATGGAATAAAGCGATGAATGATGAGCTTGACTCCATGAAGAAAAACGACGTTCGGGATTTGGTAGAATTTCCCAACGGTGTCAAACCCGTAGGATGTAAATGGGTGTTCAAAACAAAACTTGATCCAAATGGGAACGTTGAACGATATAAAGCGAGATTGGTTGCAAAGGGCTACACTCAGAAAGAGGGAATTGACTATCAAGAGGCCTTCTCACATGTCTCTCGAAAAGATTTATTAAGGATCGTTATGGCCCTAGTAGCTCATTTTGATTTAGAGCTGCATCAGATGGACGTAAAAACCACTTTCCTTAACGGAAATTTAGACGAAGAGGTGTACATGAAACAACCTGAAGGTTTTAAACCTAAAGGTCAAGAACATCTAGTCCGTAAGCTGAAGAAGTCAATATATGGGTTGAAACAAGCATCACGTCAATGGTACCTAAAGTTTGATGAAGTCATGAAGAAACAAGGTTTTGCAAAGAATCCATTGGATCAATGCACCTACCTCAAGATGAGTGGGAGTAACTTTACTGTACTTGTCCTTTATGCAGATAATATTTTATTGGCAAGTAGTAGTTTAGACATGTCGCATGAGTCGAAGCGATTACTCTCACATAACTACAACATGAAGGATCTCGGAGATGCTTCTAATGTTATTGGCATCGAAATTCACCGAAACAGACACAAAGGGATCTTAGGATTATCACAAAGGGCCTACATTGATCGTGTCCTTACTCGTTACAAGATGCAGTATTGTAACCCAATTGCAGTTTCAGTAGTTAAAGGAGACATTTTCGGTGCATTCCAGTGTCCGAAAACAGAGGTTGAAAAGGAGTAAATGAGAATGATACCTTATGCATTGGCAGTCGGGAGCTTTATGTATGCTCAAGTTTGTACTCGCCCAAATATTGCTTATATTTCTGAACTGCTAGGCCGTTATCAGACTAATCCTGGCCTTGAACACTAGAAAACAGCTAAGAAGGTGCTTTGTTATCTGCAAAGGATGAAAGATTATAAACTAACTTATAGAAAAAGTGATAATTTAGAAGTGGTGGGTTATTCTGACTCTGGCTTTGCTAAATGCAAAGATGACAAGAAGTCCACTTCGGGGTATTTCTTATGTTAGCAGGCGGGCCCATCTTATGAAGGAGTCATAAACAACAGCTAATGACAACTTCCATTATGATGGCAGAATATATAGTTGTTTATAATGCAACATGTTGTGGAATGTTGCTTAAAAATCTGATTTCTAGACTCAAAATAGTCAATTCTATTTCTAGACCATTGAAGCTTTTGTTGTGATAATTCAGTTGCCGTTAGTTTCTCGAACAGTAATAGTTCGACTGGAGCTGGTTTATATCTTGATACAAAGTATTTGTTCGTGCGTGAACGAGTTGAGGAAATAAACTTTGTATTGAGCATATTAGTAAAGATAATATGATAGCGGATCCGATGACTAAAAGGTCTCCCACCTAAAGTTTTTGAACAACATGTTTCTAATATGGGATTTACTGAAGACCTTATTTAATTGCATAGTGTACTTATTTACATTTTATTTAATAAAATTTCCTCAGTTTTGATTTTGTATGTCTCTTAATATGTTCTGCATGCGTAATGGCATATAAACAAATTAGTATGCAAATCAAATATTTGAAGGGCTTACTTATAAATTTTGATCATTACTACTTAGGTTTTAAACAATGATTGCAGTATGATTAATGGGGGTCCTGAGCTGATGTTCAATTCAATGACTGTATTTCTCTGCTGCAGTTTGAGTTTAAAGCTAAAATGAGTGTCAAAATCTGCAGACTAATCTAACGCTCATAATAAATGATTACCCGACCAAGTGGGAGAATGCAAAAATAAATATATGGATATATATTTATATGTGCCAATCATTATCATTTATATAATAATATATCAATATTATTTAAATTATACCTTATTAATAAATTAGATAGGTAATTGTTGATGGATCATATTACCCTTTCTTGCTAATCAAATGTTTCTCCTTGGGTGTATATAAGTACATGGAAGAGATTAATTAACATCATAAGAAAAACCTAACCCTCACATTAAATTTGTAACATATCAAATTTTTCGTATTTGTATTCGTTTAAGTTTAAATCGATTCAGGAACGTAATTTAGATCTTCCGAACTATTTAAAACTTGTATTTATTGGTATTTAACTTGGTTTAACTTATTTTATAATTTCATAACTTTCAATTATGCCAAATAGCCCGTAGAAACTCTTCACATCGCTTAAAACGTATAAAAATCGCATTTTCGGGAACTACAACGACTAATTTTGCCAATTCTTTCCTATTTGTGATTAAATTAATGAAACTTAAACTCCAAGAAATGTTATAGCTGGTCCAATTCCATTTTTTTGGTGCCCAAGTCAAATTTTGTTAGTTATTGTACTAGATTTTCTAATTAAATAGCTTATTTTGTTTCCTGATTTGTTTTTAGCATCCAAATCGCTTATTTTTGGCATAAATCGGGTAAATTAAGGTCCAAGAAAAGGATTATAACTAAAATACAAGTCCATATTCTTAAATTACTGATATATCACGAAATCTTTGATATATTACGTCGATATTCTCATTAAAATCGTATTTTGTTACTTAAACGAGTAAATCTTCCAAATATAGTTCGTTTTTGTAATCTCTATATAAACACATCATAATTCTCTGCCACAAACCTGTATCCTAACCGTAGAGAGACCTCCTAGCCGTCACCTACCTCTGACCATCACCAAAACCTTCGGTTTTTGCTTATTCGTGGAAGATACAATGCTTGTTCGTTTGACTTTGCATGCGTATGGACCTTTGACTCGTCATATCTATTGATTCTTTCACTTTCCGGGTAAGTTGTAAACATAGGCATCATTCATATACATTCCCTAGTCAATAACCTTTAATCAATTTCGGTGGTTGATGGGTGTTGACTGGTCAAATCCTTTAAAACTCGTTAAAGGGCAAAATAGTCAACAAGTTTGACTATCCGTTTTCTCATACTTCTAGTCGGATTCAACGTTCGATCCAGAAGACTTTTATTCTTTTAACGTAATTTTAAGGCTACTGACCAAAACCCGACTTCCGACTCTCGGATTCTGGTCAGTACCAGCTCGCTTAAATCTTAAATTTAACATAACTTGAGTTCTAAATGTCCGTTTGGATTGATTTTAGAGGCATATTTATATTATCATATCCTAAAATCTCAGATTCTGAATTGATTATATTGTTTGACATGTAGTGGACAACTCGCTTATTCGTTAACTCGCTTATTCATATTTATATTCGTTATTCATTAATTTAAGGTGAGTTTATCATTCCCCTATTTTACAACTTTTCTAATCGCTTTGGGGACATATGCATACGTATCTGTATTTCATACTATATATATATATTCAAACAAATGCATACGTGTTATTGTGAGTGATTTAATCAAACATACCTGCTACTTGCTTACTTGTGTTACCATTCAATCAATCGTATATTGGGATTAATATTCAATCAATCATAGCAGGTGTTCATGCTGGTTACCAACGCCCGATTCGCTTGGCAACGGTCTACATACTTGTTTATGGTTTGATTATACTTACCGCAGTTGTCACGTTATGCTTATTTATATTGTTGTGTCAAAATTGGTGATATTCTCACTCAACTTTATGTTGACAAAACTTGTCACACCCCGACCAATGAAGGCGGAAACGTCGAGGCGCGACATGATTGCTCATTGCAAAGCGACACTATAAAGTTACAATATTTAAACAACTCATTTAAATCCATATCATCATAAATAACACAACAATTGTTCATACAAAATGCCAAATAGATAGATAAACAAATAACTTGTTCTTTCATTTTCTAATATCCTAAAGCCAAGATGATAAGTTTCTTCAAGTAATCCAATCAAGCTAACATCAAACCTGTAACATTGCATAAAATAGAGTTTGTCAACACAAAGGTTGGTGAACAATTTTCATAGTTTTGAACAATAAGTATATAGTATGAAATCCACAACTAGTATATGAAAACAATAAATAATAGCAGCAATTTAGATAATAAAACCGTCAATAAGAATACATTGACGAACCGTCAATAAGAATATATTGACGACAATAATGAAATCGTCAATAAAAATACATTGACGACGCCTTTCTATATGGGGATACCATATATACTCGGAATTAACGTATGATCATACTTTGATGAGGCTACCCGCCTTAGCATTCAAGAGGCTACCCGCCTTAGAATTCAAGAATTTGTACATAATCATGTAAAGCATATAACACCAAATCGAGCATTTATTTAAGTAAACATATACAATAAGTGTTGTGGTTTAAGACTCAAGTATAAATCATTTGAATCTGAATAAGTATGCAATGCCACCCCCAAAACGAAAGATGGAAAACGGGGGATGAAAAAGTACTCACATTAACAAGTAACTTGAAAGATAGTGTCGTGAATAATTGGAGAGATTGGTTTAACGAGCAAGACCTATATTAAACGGGTCTTGTGTTAGTAGGTAGTCTTGGAAGGGTTTAAAATAAAATACATGACAAATAAAGTAAATAAATACAGTTTAGGATTTAAAATATAAATATTTGAGAATTTAAAGAAACGAGTTTTGTAAAATACGTTTACTCGAAACCGGGTCTTGGTATTTTATTCATTAGTTTTTTTTTTCTTTTTTTTACTCAACCTATGTTAAGTAATAATGTGGGTTAAAATGCAATATTGCAAAACCCTTAGTTATAAGAATACCAAAACGAGGTTTAAACGAGTGTTCGGGTTTGTCGGTTCGAGACTTGATAATTGACCAAGCTCAAAGTTAACTTCCAAAAATAATAAATGTTATGAGATAACTCAACAAAACCAAAATAGACTTAACCAAGTGTGTAGTTCTATTGTGAAGAACCTTAACGTTCGTTAAGCGAGTATACGACTTTATCGGTCCGAACTTGTTATAAGATCAAGTTGGTTACCGACATGCCAAGTATGTTTAGAAATTAACTAAAATTGATTTAAAATATAATCTTGAAGAAAAATATGAGTTTTGGTGGCTAAAAACACACTTGTGTGTCTTAAGCGAGTGAACTCGATTTAGTTCGGTTTTTTTTGGTTCGGTCCTTGACTCGGAATAAGACTGAGGATGGTTACCACATACCCAATTACCATGGAACTTGTAAAATAACTTATAAATAATAATACTCGATTCAAAAATTTAACAATAAAGCTTTTAAATAAAAGTTCGGTTTTTGGTTCTGTTCTCAACTCGGGATGAAACCGAGGCTAGTCACCACATATCCAATACCATGGAACTTGAAAAATATGAACAATAAACTAAAATATGCAGAAGTTAAGCAAGTATAACAAGTTATATAGTTAGATTTGTTAAATATATAAACAAGGACTACAAAGTCCTCCATGTAACCTTGCCTTACTAGCCCGACATTTCAACCGGCGAGACCGAAGAAATGAAAGACCAAAGGTAAACAAGGAGTTTATATTATATATATTTTGTAACATCAAGCTTTAAGTATATTGAGAAGTTAATTAAAATGAAAGATTAGCTTATGAAGAACAACCTTAGAATTCAAGAATTTGAGAGAGAAATGAGGAAATGAGCAAGCACAAATGAAGAAGATGGGTGTGTGTATATAAGATAAGTTGAATGGGTCTTTCATAAAGGGTGTTGTATGAAAATGGGTTGGTTATAGACCCAAGAAAGCACAAACTACAAATGGGTCCTTCAAGTCTCCATTTTGGTAGTTTTAGTCCCTTGAGTTCATTTTGAGCGTTTTCGAGGCATTTTAAGAACCGAAAAGGGTGTTTTTTTTAGATCCAACAACTATAAAACAAATATGTAACATAAAATTCATCATTTTGATAATATCGAAAGGTTCGGGATACAAAACGGGTCGGGTTTACATTAAGAATACAAGTATAAAATAACCCAAAATTGACAAATGTCACAAAACTCCATTTTCTACGCATATGCAGGTTGCTTGTATTGAAGATTAAAGTTTGGACACGTAGACAAGACCTTAGGATATAATCAAGATAATCATTATTTGAGTTTATATTCGTTGTATTTAAATTGTTTGTTGTAATTCAATAATGTGTGTACAGTTTGAATAAAATAATTAATTAGATATTGTCACTTATATTCATGATAGTATCTTCGAGCTGTGAGCAATTGGATCACGCCCCGGCATTTCCGCCTTAGGTTGGGGTGTGACAGATTGGTATCAGAGCCGAATGTTATAAGAGTGGTCGTTAGAAATGGTCCTAGACATATGTTAGGAACCTTATATGTGCTTATCTAAACTGTCTTATGTGCTATTTAATAAATTGTTTACTGCTTGCTTATATTAATATTTTGTTGTACTTATCTTATTTATTTATAGCACACACACACAAATTCCGAGGTTATGCCTCACATTCAAAATATTTTTCTAAATCTTTTATTTTGGTAGATTATCTTTTATTGTGGGAAATTCCTTAGGAATTCCTGTGTTTTGTTTTTGCTCTTTCACCTTGAAGCATGGGGGTATGACAAATTTCGTACAATCATAACTTTAAGTGGTACCCGTAATCGGCTAAACAATTACGTGGTAAACATAACTGGCTAAACGGTTATACTTCCAACATTGTATTTTTAGATTATTTTAAAATGCTTAGTTGGGTGAAAAATCCATGTGAATCCATGCGCACTCCAACTATACATTTCTTAAACCATTTTCGATTTGATTTTTGGGTTGAAACGTATCGTCCGGGGTGGTTCCCGAGATACACCAACTACTTATATTTGATTCGTTGATTCGATATTTTGTTGGGTCGGTTAAATGCCATGTAACGCTCATGGTCCTACCAACTTCATTGATTTGATAATTCGTTAATTAGTTGGGTCA